>NC_026005.2:127500-427500 GCF_000442705.2 Elaeis guineensis
CAAGCATAAATTTTTCTATAATAAGATAATATTAAAAAAATAATAGAGAATATAAAATAAAATATTTCATAAGGCATATAATAAAATAAGTCATAAACCAGTTATGTATCCATAAATCATAAAATTTCATAAATATGATTCGTAAATCATTTTTATCAGGTATTCATGTCATGTTTCAAAATATTACTTATAGATATTCATGCTAGGGTCACTTTATATCCATGACAAGACCATATTTCTTAATCGATAGAATTTTTATTTTATATGCTAACTTTATATCTGTTGGTGGGGCAATGTTTCTTATGGATGCTAGCTCCAGAAGTTGACCTTTCTAATTTTAGAGATCCATTTATAGCTATTGAAAGCTTTTAAAATTTTTATATCTTTTTCTAAAAATATGCATGTACATAGATGAAAAAATAAAAAAATTCATGCTTCATAATTAAACATGCTATTTTCATAAAATATATTCATGAAATCAATGGTTATAATAAAATATATTTTTTTATATCATATATATGTTAACCTTTATTTTATAAAAATATAATTTTATCAATAATAAATTATTTATATAAAAAATATAATAATTTAAAAATAAATAAAGAGCATAAGATCCACTTACCTCATCCTTCTAGATCTTCAGACTTCATTAGAAGAATCGATTAATTCTATTTGAAATATTAAATCATAATTAATTTTTTTTAATTAATTTAATAAAATTAAATAATAAAAAGAGATCGTTGATCAGATGATCAGTTTAATAGGCCATCTAGGCACCAAAGTGATTGGAGGTCTCTTCTTGTCGGGGTCAACACGAATCCTTAGAAGAGGAAAAGATGGCTCGGTACTGGAGTGTTGTCTTCTTAGAAAGAGAAAGTGGAGGGAGTCTTCATATCCCTCAAAAGATGAATCCATGATCAAGATCATCATGGATTGTGTCAAGATGACTCAATAGGAGTTAATAGTGATCAAATTTTATACATATTTGGCAAGAGCCAGACTGAGATATGATATACTACATGGATATCAAAACGATCCGAATCTCTTTAAAAAAATCATCTCAAGTTTATACTAAGGTCCATAGATCAGATAGAGAGAGAGGGTAGAGAGAAAAATAAGAGAGAAGGAGAGAGAGACAAGAAAGAGAGAAAATCCTTCCCTCCCTTTTTCTTTTTTTCTTTTCTTTTCTTTCTTCTTCTTTTCTTCTTCCTTTTTCTTGGCCGAACAAGGAAGGAAAAGAATGGTGGCTCATGCTCTAATGGAGTGCGGTGGCACAGCCAGAGGTCCAGTAGTAAGTGGCTGACAATGGTGGGGCAGAGGACAGCCGGTGATGAGAAATCAAAAGAAAAAGAAGCTCAAAACATGGGGCATTTGAACCTTTTTCTTCATTTTTCTTTGTTGGTCGTTCATCGACGGTCATGATGTTCATTGAGAAGCATTGTAGGGAGGTCGGGCAACCTGATCGAGGGTCTGGTGTCAAGTGGCAGCAGCACCGATGGCCAAAAAATGAAGAAATCAATGGCCAACAAAATAGGGAAAGACATTCATGATGGATTTTCGGCAAAGCTGATGGCTGACGATGGTGCCCAAAGCTGTGGAAAGAAGGAAAGAGAGAGAGAGAAGAAGGGCTGGGTTTTATCTCGGACTTCAATGACATCTCCGATGAGGATTTTAGGTAGACATGATGAGGGTAGGCCGCAGTTTCAATGGAAGAAAAGAGGGAGAAAGAAGAGGAAGGAAAACTGGCTGCTTGGGATGGGGGTTAAGGGGGGTAAGGGATTGAGTCTTCTTTCCTCCATTTGTTCGTCGCTAGAGACCTGGTTGATCGAGCAAATTGGGTTGGGTCCGATCTATTCTATCTTTGATATCCATTGAGCAATCTATATTCTAGTCTCAGTATAATCAGATAAAATTATCTTGGTTGGACCAACTAGGGCGTTGGATGCTACCACTTTTGTCAGTCTTGTGAAGATGTAGAAACTTAAGATTTTTATTAGTTTTGACTTAATAATAGAAGAATATATTTTGAACAATAAGTTCTGAAGGATGCTCTTAAGATTAATTGAATCTATCTGTTCAGTGTTGTATAGAGATAACTAATAAATAATCTTTTCAAGATATTTTATAATTTATATTAAAAGTAAATAATTAGTCTTTAATTTATATGTGATTTATGAAACTATATTTTGAATGAAAAATAATTTATAAATTTAAATTTTTTAAAATATTATGCTCTATTAATTTATATATGTTATCTTGTAAAAATGCTTTGATATGTATCGAATTTGAATTCTCAGTCTAATTATGTTCAATGGATCCTGTCAATAGATGTTATGCATTAGTGCTTAGTGAATTCTACCTATGGAGGTTATGCATTTTTGTTCAGTGGACCCTAGGATCAATGGGGGTTATATATTGATGTTTAGTGGATCTTGCCAATAGAATTTATACATTAATACTCAGTGGATCCTGTCAATGAGAAATATATGTTGGTATTTAGTAGACCTTGTCAATGAGAGTTATGCATTTATATTCGATAGACCTTATCAATAGTGGTTGTACATTGGTATTCAGTGAACCTTTTCAATGGAGGTTATAAATTGGTACTCTAATTATTGACCTTCTAATCCCATCACAAGGTATAAGTGTAGTCATAGTCAAAGGTTGCTAAATTACATGTATTTTGTTCTAAATCAGATTTATGATTATATATGTATATGAATATTTGAAAAAGATTTGATTTCCATTAATTAGCAAGAAATATGTTTTTATATTTATTCACAACATTTATTTTTGAATGTTTTATCTTATGATAATATCTTAAATATTAGCTAGGATATCCATTACTTATTAGGCTATGAGCTCATTACCTTTCTTTTTTTTGTTTAGATTTAGATTCTTAATTATGGATATGGATACTGCTCTGCGAGTGAGTTTAGAGATAAAAATTGATAGTATCAACTGAGTTTAGACATATTATTATATTTTATAGGATTATTATTTGAGATATCATTGATGCAAGATCTTTTGAATATTGTTGAAATTTTGTGAGAGATTAAAGTTGATCTTAGTTAGCTAAATTTTTGACTTTATTTATTATTAATTTTACTATGATATATTAATATCATATTTGGAATGTCTTGTATGCTTGTGGAGAGAGTTCTTCATTAGTATGCGGCGGTTGCCATGATACCTAGCTCACAGATCTCGGGTTAAGGCGTGACAATTAAAAAATTTGGTGTGGTTTGATTTTTATGAACTTTCATTTTGAGAACTTTTGATAGTACTAGAATGTTAGTTGTTAGGACCCTTTGAGTTAGAATAAGAGTTGGAATTTCACATTAAAATGTTAAAGAAAAGAGTCCCTTTCTATTACTTATAAATATCCCCATTAGGTCTCCTTGTATAATCAATACTGAAGATCCTTGAATAATAGAAATTTTATTATGAGAGCTATTCTCCTATTGTTTTCTCTTTATTCTCTCTCTCCTCTATTTTGGTAGATTCTTAGGATTTGCAAGTGAGTATCGTGAGAGTTGTATCCTTGGAGTGTCTTACCAAGCTGCTGCTTTTAGCCTTGAAAGAGAGTGATTCTGCCCTTGCTCCTCCAACAACTACCATCTTTCTTTTGTCGCACATTATGCTGTAGTGATGTTTCTATCTATCCATAATTGGTTGCACCGACATACTCTTCCTCCTTTGAGTTTTTAGTTGAAGTTCAACACTTTCATGGTTTCAATTGGATTATAGCACAATTTTAAGATGTTGCCTTATTGTCATAATAAAGAAGAGCCCGTTGAATGTAAGCAAAATTTTAGAGACATCAAATTAGTGAATTGAATCGCTAGCTTGAACAAATATGACAAGAAAAATGGTAGCTCGTCAATGGCAAGAGTAAAATGGATGCTAAAGTTGCCAATGTCCTAATCACTATTCTAATAGAGAACCCTTTGATGATGAAAGTGACTGTTCCAATGAAGAAATAGAAGATTCTAATCCTTTTTATAATAGAATGGGATCTCTATCGAGCAAAGAAGACCTTGACACCAATATGAATGAAGACCACATTGCAATCATCATGACTTCAGTATCAAAATAAATATCCATGACTTTGAAGGATGTTTATAACCTGATGAGTTTGTTGATTAGCTCCACACTATTTATTGAGTTTTCAAGCTCACCAAAATCACTGATGATTGAAGTGTCAAGTTAGTCTCTGTCAAGCTCAAAAAGTATGCATCAATTTGGTGGAAAGATTTGAAGGGATAACATGAGAATGAAGGACATGGCAAGATCTAAACATGAGATAAGATGTATTATAAATTGAAACAGAAGTTTCTACCTAAAGATTACCTCCAGAACAAATTTCTTAAGCTTCATAATCTTAGGTAGTACAATATGACCGTAAAAGAGTGTACAATAGAATTCGAGCAACCCCTCATGATGTATGATATCAAAGAGCCCAAAAAGCAAACTATAGCACGATATCTTGAAGGATTGAAGCTTAAAATTAAGCAAGTCATGCAACTTCAACCTTATTAGATGTTGAATGACGTGATATAATTAGCACAAAAGTTGAGAAGCAATAACTAAGAACAAATAATTTGCACTTTTTGAGATGTAGATATGGAGCATCCAATTGAGGAGTTTCTTAGCAAAAACATCGGCACCCTCCAAACCAACAACACCTCCCAACCACCTCAAAAGAAGGACAAGGGCATCCTTAGCAACCCAGCCGTTCCAATTACCTCCAATCCTCATAAGTATCTCCAATGCCAAAGGATTTGGGCATACTGCAGTTGACTCTTTGGTGAAAGAAGAATCATGTGTAGGAGCGGAGAAAGAAGATCAACTAGTCAAGTGGGATGAAGAAGGCCCAAGTGAGAAGGAGCTAGTGCATGCTAATCAAGGTGAAGCCTTGATGGGCTATCATGATAGTTGACGAAGAAGATTGAATATACAACAACATTTTCCACGCATGCACTTTGCATGGCCCGTTTATTTTGGATTTAGATTTATGTGATGGAGTTGGAAAGGAATTTTCAATGACAGAAGATAACATTGTTCCAATGGCTAGTCTACCGGAAAGAGGCCCCTCAGATACTGCTGTAAAACTAGATCTCATGGATGAGTTTTTATACTAGGTTTCGATTGCTCAAATCTCTTGCAACCGGCTATCTCTACTTCTACAAACCCTTTCAGTTCTTCAGATTTTTCTCCTCTTTTTGAGGTTAGAAATGGTTGTTCCAATGTAGTCCCGCTGGAAAATAATAATAGGATGCAGAAAGGTCAGCTTTCTTTGTGGATCTACTTTCAGTAGAAATTCAAATAGAATTGCTTGATATTGCATCAAAGGCTCTTTCCTACATAAAACATATAATTGAGGAAAACTAAAGGAGTCTTGGTACCAATTAGCTTCGTGGCATGCAGAATCGTTAAAAGGCACAAGCTTTCCTTTGCAATCACCTTCTCATCCTCTTGGTGCAGCAATGGTTACTTCTAATAAGAATAGCCTTGAACTTGTGCCACAACCAACACATTCTCCTTGTCAATTGAGCCTGTCACTTGATATTACCAACTTTCTCAATCAATATTCTGAAAAGGATGCAATGCAAATACTGAATGCCAAGATAATGTTGCAGCATACATGGATCCAAAACGCAAGATGTACTTTGCCATCATCTCTGTGACAAACAGGTGGTTCAAACAGGAACATTGATGGTGGTAACTACGGCTGATGACAACTCAAGTAGAGACAATACAAGAGCCACGAGCTACATGGTGGGGTATGGAATTATCTATGCACAGAAGGTCCACCACCTAGCAGGTACGTCCATCAAGGTCGATTCATCATTTGTGAGCTGTAGGAGAGGATATGCTATTTGGTTTAGCCATAGGGCCAGTGGCCCAATATCTTGGTTAGCGCCATTGTAAGTGGCTTCGATGCCTATGACAACTCTGCGGATCCAAGGGACAGTTATAAGCAGACTAAGCCTGCAACAGGTTACAACACTCCTATATTCAGTGTATTAGCTCGTCTTCATGGTGGTAGTGGTGCTTTCGACCGACTCTTTCCTATGGTGCTTCCTACACCTACCATACTGATGAAGAATGAGAAAATGAAATTCATGCCTCTAGCCCACACTGGAGAATAAGGTGTTTGTTCTCTTTTGCGACCATGAAGCACTCAAGTACTTGGAGTCCCAATATGAGCTTAGCCACTGACATGCACTTTGGAGTGAGCTTTTTCAGCCTTTTCCATTTCTCCTCAGGCAAACTCTCCCATCATGGACATTTTCCATGATTTCCTTTGTGATAACTGTGCAACGTATCATGTTGCAAAGCCCCAAGTTGCACTTCCAGTATCCCTCCGCTCCATCCAACGCTGGTGTTGGTTTTATCAATCTTTTTGCTACACTGGACCCAAGCCTTGTCTTCTCATCAGACTTTGAGGATTATAGCATCTTCCTATATGTGTTCATTGCCCAACTCAATCCCTTTGCAATGCCATCTACCATCCAAACACCATGTAACAAAATATTTGATTCTCTATAGATCTTCATTGTCCATCGATTACTATATCAGGTTTATGGGTATTTCAGCTACTCTGGCACAAATTCAGAAATGTAGTAAACAAGCAGAAGACATACTTTTACTCCATTCAACCTCCCAAAAGGGTTAATATCAGTGTGCAGCCAGGTTGGTTCCACATAATACCAGAAGGAATACAATCTGGAGATCTAGAAGCTATATGAAGACCAGGAAGACCAGAGTTGATGGTGAGACTTCTCCAACCAAAGGAGTATGACATCAGAGTGGGTTGCAAGTCTTAGCCAAATGGGCCACGAGCCCCGACCATATGGGGCAGTAGGTTCCAACTGCATGGGTCTCGGGATGCAACTAATTTTTGATTATTAGTCATTTTTTTAGAAAAGTTTGATGTTAATTAATTCTAGGGAGTTTAATTCTAAATCAGACAATAGTCCTTCCGAGCAAAAGGACATACCACTGGCTTTGCTTGGAATGATGCTCTTTCAAGATATAAAAAGCACAAAAAAGCTCCACCGTGGGCTGGATAATGTGTAAAGTTCAGAGGTACAGAAAACCTATGATAATGTGCCATAAGTTGGGAACCAATTAGGTGGGGACAAGATGAAATTGGTCAAGAAGGAGAACTAAAAAAAGGATGCAAAGGAAATCTCGGCCTGGTCTTCCGAGTTTCCTTGTAAAGATCGAGCTGAACTGAGAGATAATCATTAGCGTTCTCCTCAAGCCCAGAGCAAATTAAGGGAGAAGCCTTCTAGAATATAAAAGCTTCTCCAGAATCTATCTAGGTCTACCTGTTCTAAGACACACTCCTTAGTGCTTGGGTGATAAAGGACCTCTGGTTGGACAGCATCTGAGCTACCAGATGATTGACCAGAAGAGAGCGGACTAGTTCTCCAACTCGTAGGCCAATCACTGGCGGGCGTGGTACTCATCATTACCCACCCAACTAAAAATAAAGAAAAGGAAAGGAAAAAGAAGAATATGAAGAGAAAAAGAAGAAAAAGTGACAAGAGAGGCAGAACATCGATTTAGAGGACACAAGAAACATCGTTTGAAGGAAATCAGGAGCAGGAAAACCTTCTCTGAGCGAGAGAGACCTAAGCAAGAGACTTGAAAGCTGAATCTCTCTAACTAAGGGCAAAATAGCTCAACCCATACATACAGAGCCTTGAACGAGAAAACCTTCTCCGAGCAAAAAGCGACCTAAAGATACCCCCTTTGATAGAGCCCTAAATGGCTCAAATCTAGGCATCTAATCAACTACCCGGCCTAACGAGCTACCATGCATGAACCCAGCATCTAGCATCCAAAGCTCATGCAGGTCAGCCCTTCACATCGCTTTGGGAAGGCAATACAATGCGATGGACTTCCCATCAGAGTAAGCATCACTTCGAGAAGGTGAATCAACAACACAAAAACCATGCTTAGCATTTAATACTGCTTGTACAGGCTTCCAGATCGAACTAGATAACCTGACTCAAATCCAACCGGCTCATTCTATTATCTTCATCTAAGCTGAGGAGAATAACTCAAGCTCGAAAATGGGAGAAAGTGATATGGCTTGAATTCAATATCCACTCAAATCAAGCTTCGTAGCTCGGCTAACCAATGGCTAAGTGGCATGTAGCTTGCTGGCCGAGGGGTTCTGACAAATTTGAAACCACGCGATCTAGAGACACCAGAAAGAAAGTGTATAACCATTCAGGACAACGGAAGGAAAAAATATGACTGCTTCTTTGAAGACAAATTGCATTGGACACTCACACACCTCTCTATACAAATCAAACTAAGGGACCCTAGGTAAAAGAACTTTCATTTTGCCCTTAGCTCATTGTTCGTCTTCTCGTACTTTCACATGAATGGCAGTGAACAATGCTTTTTTATTGGAGAAACTGAGAGTTCACCCTGGAAAAGTAACAGTGGGGTAAGATGCCATTGCTTGCTCAGCTTTGTTGAAACAGATTTTTTTTTTTTAATTCAAGTTGATGGCAAATGCCTAATTCCTAGTAACTAGTTCAATGAAAGAGTATCTCTCAAAATACTTGCCAAGAGGTGCTGCACCCAAATCTATCAAATCTTGCTCCTATGGACAAATTTTTTTTTTCTATAAACACGGGCAATCAACCATAAATATTGGAGAGTCAGAAGACGCCCATTGCTTGTGCAACTTCTTTGAAATAGAATATTTTTTTTATGCAAGGAGGCAGAGGAGCATGCCTTAAGTAATCAATTTACTAAAAGTTGCAGCATTTCTCAAACCTAATAAAACAAAAGATGCTATATCAAAATTTTTGATATGCAGATGGTTTGTCAACTAAAAATTAGTTTCCTGTGAGCCAATTATAAAACATTATAATTGTGAAACATGGCTAGCAAAAGTCATGATTGCGAAGCTGTTGAGGACAACCTAAGAGATACCTAGTTTTCACATATTTTAGAGATTTCTACGAATAAATAACATGGCGTGCCAATGCCAATTTGTGTGTGAATCATATGCATCAGTTAAAGATGGCCTTTTAAAGGCTTTTGTCGAATTTGCTTCTAAATTTTCTGGGGTCTTCCAAGTTCACGTACAAAACTAACATATGATGATCTATTAGCCATCTTGAGCTGAGAAAACATCAAAGCAATTTCTTCAAATTTGATACCTCCAGATAGTCCTAGTGCTGAAAGAAACAATGGGTTGGCTGTCATGGAAAGTATGTATCAGAGGACTAGAAATGCCCATATTGCATTTTTATATGAAATGTCTGTTCCTCCTAGCATCAAAATCAGGTGCTTCAGTCTGGGTACCTTGAGACTCATGAAGTCATAAGTTGCTATGACGTTGCATGTAGGACACTACTTTTCTTATCTCCTCTCTTTTTAGTTTCCCTGTGCTGGTAACTGGAAATGGCTTCCTCCATGGTATATAAGCCTTTGGTATCTTGAATCTGTGACAAAATTAAGGAGTAAAGAGAAAGAAAACCAATTATTCATGAGTGCGCTTCACCCGTTTCAAATGGTAAGCAAAAACTAAATTTGAATATGTAAAATAAAATATATAAAAAAAAACAATTTATAAAGATAAAATAGCTCTCTACAACAAATCCCTGAAAAGGCTAATTTTGTATACCAGATCATTAGTGAATTAGAAGAGGGAGGGGAAAGTTAAAAGCAAAGACAGGATAAATATAGTTATGGAGGTGAACATGGATGAGGAGAGCATTTTCATCTGTTAAAATAGAGATTTGTAGTTACCTCTTTAGTGCACAACGGGGGAAGAGAGAGAAAGAAAAACAAACTACTGCAGGAAGAAAAAGAAAGAAAAACAAACAACCGCAAGTTACTGCATTAACAAAATAAATAGGAACAACAATAACCTCAAAACTTCCATCTGAGAAATGCGATCTTAATAGGACCGTGTTTTACCCAACAAAATACTAAAGAAAATAAACAAAAAGGTGTCCATTCTCTATGTTTCCTAGATAAGATATAAAGAATTTTTTTTCACTACTTTATCTCATTAAATACTTATTCAGCTATAAATAATTTAAGAGGAAAAATGATCTGAAGCTCAAATAGCCTTGAAATTTCAAATCACAAGTTTCATTCAATTTCAAAATATAATTTGCAAATGAAGAATACCTGCTTAAATTTCCTTTTACACAGTAGTTATGGAGGATATCAGTTGACATTTGTCTTTTTTCAGGCAAACATTTCGACTTTTGATCAACCCATTCCCAATCATCCCTTAGGGCAACACAAGCAACTACCTTCTCCGTTAGGCGAAAATCAGGAATACCAACCACAACAGCACTGTAGACTCCTGGATGTTGCAAGAGCAGTGCCTCTATCTAACACATTAATAACATAATCATCTAAAATGAATAACAATATTCAAATAAACAAGAAATAATAATATATAATGCATCTTAAAAAAATCAAACACTTGGGATGTGCATTTTAAGGATTTCAAGGTCTTTTACCTCTTCAGGATAGACATTTTCTCCCCCACTCTTGATCCGATCTTTTTCTCGCCCAATGAGCCACAAATCACCATTGCGATCAATCCAGCCAATGTCACCCGTGTCCAGCCACCCATGCTCAATTGAATCCAACAACATGACCTGTGTCTGGTCCCAGTACCCAACCATCACATGCAAACCTCTTGTTAAAATTCTCCCAATGGATGGAGCATGACTGTTGTTGCCACCGCCGCTTATTCGAAGTTCAACATGAGGGGCCGGTTTCCCAACACATACACCATTCTGTTGGTGGCAACAGAGGCCTAACTCAACTTTGTGTTTAACCGGAAGCAGCTTCCCAGATTTTTGAAGTAAAGGATCATGAAGACTCAAGAAGGTTAGCGAAGAACATGCCTCTGTCATCCCTATTCAGTGAATTTAAAACATGATAGTGTCAGAAAAGACTGAAGAAGCTCAACAAGGAGCAGATTGCGATGATATATTTGAAACAAAAAACGTAGGTAAGAAAAGTTGGTTTCTCTAGTGTCTCAAAGATATGATGCACATAATTTGCCTGCTAGATTACATCTATTTATTTAATGGATAAATATCTACATCGGCTGCATTTTATAACAATTAGATGTAGGTATCTTTGAGCTCTAGATGATGCTAACCTATATCATATCAATAATGCTTGCCTCTTCTCAGAATAATTGAGAACTTTTCTATCCAAATTGAGATGAGTTTGAATAGTTGCAATAATTAAAGGATAAGTTTGTTTTCTTATTCTTGTGTTATACTGTCAGATTGTATCTTAAAATGGAAGGAAAAAAAATGCAAAGAGGATAGACACAAGAAAAGATATGAAACACACCATAAGCCGAAATAATTTTAGCATAAGGAAATAAGCAACTGGCCCCCTTCTTGAGCTCTTCAGACAGGCCACCACCACCATTAAGAATTTTGGTTACGTTATCACTGCTGATCCATGCATTTGCTTTCCTGATATCAAAACTTCAAGTCTAGTGTTCTATATAAATATAAAAAAGAGCTAAAAAATTATAAATGAGTTATTCTTAGCCTGCTACCGGGCAGCATTTTTATATGAAGTGTGTCCATACCTTCCATAGGAAATTAGATCGGCTATCATTGCAGGGACAGTGATAAAGGATGTCACACGTAGTTGTTCAATGGCTTGAAAACATGATTTGGCATCAAACTTCGGTATAAAAACATGACAACCTCCAGCCATTAGCATGGCTATGCATGAAGATATCCCACCAATATGGCACAAAGGCGCTGTATGGAGATATACCTGTAAAGCAACAAACATTCATCAGTGTTTGAGAGAGTGAAAATACATAAGCACCTCAAGTATCTGTTTGAACTTTGAAACACCTAGCCTTCAAAATCATGTCAACTTCTTTTAGCAAGTAAAATAACTATGTCCCAATTTTTATATAATAATCACTCCAATTCTGTACCTTTTGAATAAGGTAAATAGATAATATAGATCAAATGTTGGTCTATTTTGAATGGCATAGGACTAAGATGAATTTTTCCTTCAATTAATTTGGATTCGGTATAATAAAAGATCCATACCATCATTTATAAAGGAAAGCATACATCATCCTCACCATAACCAACAATTGCGACTTTTGCAAGGGATTGAACAATTAAAGCTGTGTGGCTTATAGCCACGCCCTTTGGTCGTCCAGTGGTTCCTACAGCCAGGATAACACCTCATGAGTTTTGTATTTGTCCTATAAAATATTATTACCTTCAAATGCAACAAAACAAGAATTCAACAATGTATCTTTTCATGTGACTTGCAAAAGTTATAAAATGTGCACTAGTTACAGGAGCTGTTGCATTCAATACAGCAAATTTACAGAAGTGCAAAACTAGCTATAGTGACTAGAGTAGAGGAAATCAATAATATATATGCAATATGCATGGAAGAAACATAGACAACATGCTTATGTATATCCATAACTTTATCTTTGTCTAGTCTGTACTTGGTTTACATGATGATATCTGCATATTCAGTGTATGTAGAATGTATGTTATCTATGAGAAATAAGACTGAACTCCCTGTACATCAGTATGAGTGACAAAAATTTCAAATATATCATAAAACTGGATATTTGTCAAAAAAGGTTTTTTTACAAGAAAAGGCAACGAGCCACTATGTCGTAAATCAAGGTCAGTTAAAGAATCACTCTGCGATTGGCAGAAAATCAAATAGTAAGAACTCTTTGTTCAGGTTTACACAAAAGAACAAACACTAGCATCAACAACAATATTGTGCAAAGAAGATAAGTCTTACAGAAAATAGAAAAGGTGCAAGTATTTGGTAGGGTTGAGAAGATTTAAGATGACATCATGTACATTTACAGTAGTATTATAACAAGATAAAGTGATGAAAATGTGTTGCAATGACATTTTCAATGCACAATTAAAACACTAGTATGGTGTGGACTAATAAATTCCTCCTTACCCATGAGAGTCCCCACTACGTCAGTAAATAAAGTCTCATGCTAATACAAGAGGCCTAGATCTGCTCCCAACCTCCATTTCAGCCATGGTTCCACTTGTCTAGTTATCAAAAAAATATAAGTATATTCAATTAAAATATTATTTTAATTTACTTGCCATTCACTAGAGAAAATTCTTTCCTCACAACTTTTAAATAGGCCATCTGTGTGATGTGGTAGATCGAAGTATATTTGACATTGTCTAGACATACATTTCTTGTATGTACTCTTGCTTGCCTCAGTAAGTTCCACTGATTGCTTCAGGTGCTGTTCTAAATAGTTCTTGAATTGCTAGATCGAGTTTCAGCCAGCCACTTTTGAACCAACAGATACACATTTGAGATTTCTTCTCCCTATGAATAGTTCTGTAAAGTATATCTTGCAAGATTAATAGCCATTTCATGCTGATCTTGAGCCCTTAGAAGCTTAGTATTTTCAACGCTTCCAAGCAAATAAGCATGTGTTGTTGTCTGTTCTTCCATTTGACAACAGAGTAACTTGAGCTCATGCAAGCAACAGCTAGAGAGAATCTGAAATCCTTGTGGAGAGTGGAAACAGACTGCAGCATATGGCTTGCATAAGGTATCATCAGCTCAGCCTTGGAATTTTTGAATCCCTAAAATATACCAGAGTAAGCCTTAAAAATGCCTCATTCAAACTGGTTTCCATAATCAACCATATGCTCACCACTAGCATCCAGATTTGTGCAGAGCTCTGCAGCTCCTTGAAGCATCAATGGTGCATAGGAAACATATTTCTCAAAATGCTCACCGTTGCAAGGGCAATATCACCGAAGCATGAGAATATAAGAGGTTTGACAGACCAATGAAGCAGGGAATTAGGGAGGCCCTTCAGAAGTTGACTCATGATGCCATCACAAAAGGGGAAGCCTTTTCTTCCAAGGCATGGCAGATGTCACCAATCACACCAAGATAGAGCAGACTTGATAATCCTCAAAATTTTGCAAGCCCATTTCTAGATACTTATAGAACTCTGGCATGTACTTCGCTAATTCTGGTCCGGTAGCATAAGCAAGGGCCCCCATAGCAAGCATTGGATCTTCATACACAGTGAAATTGGGGGAAGCAGAGATTCAAAGAAACAAGAACATCATCTGATCAACAGACTGAAGAATTATGGATTTTGTCTCATCCAAGCTACTCAGCTTCTAAACTATTTCTTCAATAACTGAGCTTGCAGATCTTTTTGTTTAATGGGGAGAAAATACGGGGGTAACCACATCTTTCGAGGTAGTGGGTTGCTGCCAGACTATTCAATAACTCCAAGTACAGATAGCCAAAATTTTCCTCATGATGTTATGGCCATCACACCACCAGGGTTTAGAATCCAAGTTCTTGCTTTTTCATCATCCCATCTCCATCATCGGCTCCTTCACCTAGCAACCTCAACATAACATATGTCAAGGCTAAACCAAATGTGGTGCTGTGGCTTTCTGTATGCAAACCTCAGCCACCATCTTTGTTCTGATGATGGTAGAAGTAACAGCGAATCTCCTGCTCGCCCTCTGGTGTTAAAATAGCATTTAACGCTCCAGTAACAGATAAAGCTATAATCAAGCCAGGCAAAAGAAACATCGGGCCACCATAATCCCAAGGCCAGTGCCCATCATATGCTTGGAGAGTAGAATAACAGCTAATAGACCTTCTTAAAGATGTCCATACAACTTCTGTAACATCTTCATAGTCTTCTGGCTTGGTGTTGGGGAGGTTTATTTCAAGTGGATTGTCCTTTGCAAACTGGTCTTCCTTGCCATGTGAAATGCAATTAGTGTGGCAGATGTGGCATAACCAATCTTCTTCATCAACTACCATGGTCGTATTAAAGCTACAGTGGACCACCAAGGCTTCATCTTGATCGGTATGCTCTAACTCTTCCTCGCTCAGGCCTTCCTCATCGCACTTGACTACCTGATCTTTTGCCTTCTCTTTTGCATATGATTCTTCGTCCACCAGAAAGACAAACTTTCTCTCTTGGCAGTCCGTTGCAATATAACCAAACACTTGGCACTTGATACACTTGCGAGGGTTGGAGCCAATGGTGTTGGAACAGTTTCGAGTCTTTGGACACCCTTGTCCTTCTTCTGAAGCAGTTGGGAGGCACTGACTTTGGAGGATGCTGACATCTTCAACATGGAACTCACCCAGTTAGACACTCCATCATTATACCTCAGAAAACGTGAATTACTTGTTCTTAATTACTGCTTCTTGACCCTTGATGTCAATCGGATCACATCATTCAGCATCCAACAAGGTTGGTGTTCCACGACTTGCTCAAATTCAGATTTTAGTCTTCCAAGATATCCACTATATTTTGCTCTTTGGGCTGTGAGAACCAGTCCAATTGGACCTGGTTTGGAGTGAAGTCCGCAAGACTTGCCGACTTCACCATAACTTTTCGAAAAAAAAAGGGATGAATTCGATCGGAATGGGGGAATCTTATCCCTCGCCCGATCCACAGCCATGGGAGAAGACAAGGCCAAAGGGAGTCATCTTCCTCCTTTAAATCGACTAGGAATCTGAATGCCCAAAGAACTCTAGTTTAAGGGGGGATATTGAGCTTGATTTCACGTCTATTTAAAGACCCCAATTCTTTTAGTTCTTCCTCACTAGAGATCGCCATCGTTCACTGCCCTTTTTCTCTGTTTTTTCTTCTTGACTACTGGCGGTTTAAACTAACTTCGGCCGTCAAAAATCGAATCAATCTTAGTCAAAGACAAGGTTCTAAAGGATGCTCTAAAGATTAATTGATCTATCCATTCAGTATTCTACAGAGATAAGTAATGAACAATCTTTTCGAGATATTTCATAATTTATTTTGAAAGTTAATAATTAGTCTTTGGTTTATGTGTGATTTATGAACCTGTATTTTGAACGAAAAATGATTTACAAATTTGAGATTTTTAAAATATTATGATTATTGATTTGTTATAGAATATGCACATATTGATTGAAATTATGACGTATATGTTATCTTGCAAATGTATTTTCATTTATGCATCAGATTCGAACTATCAGTGTAACTATTTTCAATAGAACCTACCAATAGGAGTTATACACTAGTGTTCAGTGGATCCTGCCAATAGGAGTTATGTACTGATATTCAGTGGATTCGACCAATGGGAGTTATGTATTGGTATTCAATGGACCTTACCAATGGGGGTTGTACATTAATATTCAATGAATCCAACCAATGGGGGTTATATATTGGTATTCAATGGATCCTACCAATGGAAGTTGTGCATTGGTATTCAGTGGACCCTACCAATGAGGCTTATATGTTGGTATTCTGATTATTGAGCTCTGATCCCGCCACAAGATATAAGTGTGGTCATAGTCAAAGACTATTGAGTTATATATAATTTATTTTGAATTGAATTTATGATTATATATGTATATAAATATTTGAAAGAATTTGATTTGCGTTAATTAACATGGAATAAATTCATATGTTTACTCATTGTATTTTTTTTAAATGTCATATCTTATAATAATATTTGAAATATCTGGTTGAGATATTCATTACTTACCAGACTATCGAACTCATTATCTCACCTTTCTTTGTAGATTCAGATTCTTGATTGCAAACATAGATACTACTTTGGGAGTGAGTTTAGATGTGAGAATCGATATTATCAATCGAGTTTAGACATAGATTTATTATTATATTTTATAGAATTATTATTTGAGATGTAATTGATGTAAAATCATTTGAATATTATTAGAATTTTGTGAGAGATTAAAATTGATTTAAGATAGTTAAATTTTGGACTTAATTTATTATTAATTTTACTGTGATGCATTGATATCGTGCATGCTTGTGGAGAGAGTTCTCCATGAGTATGCGGCGGTTATCATGAATCCTAGCTCGCGATCTTGAATCGGGGGTGTAACATATACACACACACATATATATATACATATACATACATATGTATGTATGTAGCTATATATGCATATGTACAAAGTTAGTTACACTGGGCTACTTTGAGAGCATTGACTTCAAATGCTTCCCAATCAAAACAATGAAAGACCTCCCAAAATGAAAATCAGAATTCATCATCTTTTTTTTTGAGGTCCCTTGCATGCACAATGAAAAAATGAATGATAGAAATATGGCTAGGGAGCAAAAATATATTATAAACCATATAATTTGCAATTTCAAGGCACTAAACTTTCTAACTATTTTGAAACACATATAGATCAAATTTCATCTAATTTAGAGGATTCTAAACTATAGATTAAATTGAAGCATGATATCATAGCACTGAAATGGTCCATTATTTTTTCATTTGACATATAACAAAAAGAAATCAAAAATATGTGATTTTTAGTTTTTAGACAATTTTAATATCATAATAATAATCAACAATAGATATGAAAGTATCTAACTTTAATTTCGAGAGCTCCTTCATTGTTTTTGACTAGGAAGTATCTGGAGTCAAATGCTCTCAGAAACACACTCTCCTTAAATGTATATGTGTGTATGCGCACACGCGTGTAGATAGAGAGAGAGAGATATATATGTATGGCAATAACATTACCTGAGGTAAAGCATATAAGGGCAACTTCCTTTGGTGCCCACATAGGATTGCTTGTTGGTGTGCCTTGTGAAGGCCTTTTTATGGAATCCATAAATAAAACTGCAAAAGAATGATGAATTGGATGAATAATGAAGAGAAAAGCCATGAACATACTGTTGGATACATAATCGAAAAAGTGAGAAACCAAAAATATCTTTAGATGTTGTTTGATAATTTCAAAATGAATGTAAGAATTTTTCTAAATTTTACATCATTTTAATCGTTGGAGATCTAAATGCTGCAAATAGAATTTTATCGATGATGAAATCTTGTAATTGAAACAGAATATAAAATGCTGATGCCATGTAAAGAATAAGATAACCTTAGCATTTGACAATGCTACTCTACTACCACATACAATATACAATACACAAATTAGAATATACCATTTATGAGCTCACAATTGGCATATAACTTAACCATGAGAAAATGTTGAAATTTTATTATAAAAATGAGGAATGCTGACCAAAAGGTTCGAATGCCATTGACTAGATATAGCTCAACTTAGTCAAAACTAAATTTATCATTTGCCAAGAACGTACAATATTTAAGTAAGCATCCTATAGAGAAGCAATGAAATGCTCCAATGATATTGTTAATTAGCACCATATTTTAATGTCTTAAGACTTCCATGCATGTGGACGTTTAATATGAGCAGAACTTACAACTTCTATTACTTTGAAGGCTGGTAGAAGAGTCCCCAATCAGAACATATAGCTTTAGAAATGGCAAGGTGTTGCTGCTTTGTAGTTCTAGAGCCCATGAGCTACAGCTCTCATCCACCACTAATGTCATGGGCCTTGCAAGCTCCATTGCAGATCTTGCCTCCTTAAGGGTCTACATATAAGAAGAAATGATTAGTTAGTAAATAAGATGTGCTTGTTGCACTTATTGAGGGGCTAATGGATATCTCGAATACAATGGTTTACTGCACTGATTGTTAAATATTAATTAGTGTTGTCTTTCATTAACATAGATAATCTAGCTAGATTTATTCTAACTTTTTGGGTATCAAAAATCTTCCACAATTTATCTCATAAGCAATCGAAGAATCTTTCAATCTTAATCATGAGGTCAGCTTTGCACGCTGTTTACCCTTTTTTCTAGGACATAAGCGGTTGATTTATTTTAGTGAAGCAGAATGGCCATGGTACACCCTACTGATACATGCTGAGAATATCGTGCTCTATCATTACCAAACCAGTATGTGGTACAAGAAGGTGTACTTAGCACCAATAGGCCAAACCGACCTTCATGCCGAGCATATACTCACTATACCAAGATGGCATCAGTACCTGTTTCAGTACTAAGATTGCAAACCTTGAGAATGACAGAGTTGTAAATTGTTAATATTAGGAAACAAAGATTATAAGAGGCTCATATTACACAGCATATTGCAAAAAACTTAGGAAGTCATACAACAATTTTAGCATCATTTCCACGGGTGACTCCCCACCTAATATGAAAAGTACATTATTGTTGACAAATGTCCTAAGGGAATCTATTATGTAACCATTTCCCTCTTAGCCCAGATGATTGCTGGATCGGAACCCAAATCTCTCTTATTTTTTTTTCAAACAGTATGATATCTCTTAAAATTCTCATAACATTTAAATCAGAGAGAATTTTAAGATAAATAGTTTTAGTATTTCTAAAACACTAAATCAACCTAGCATATTATCATTATATGATGATAAAACACATAAGCCTAATCTTGAATCTTTTATCAACTTTGTTCAAATATTTTCACAGTTCTTGTGAGTGTTCCGTGACACTTTAGTTCAAGAATATGCCGCAAAACTCAACAAGGACCAAAAAATTTAAAATCCTTTGGCAATTAGCAAAATATCAGATTATTCCATCTTTGGGCCACCTTCATTTTATAAAATAGGTCCTGCTATTTGATTAGTCGCTACTGCAGCTTTTGAGTGAATTAGTTGGAATAAAATCAATGGCCAGTATGTGCGATGGTTACATTTCAAGAGAAGTGTTAAAAGCTGTTATTAGTGATTTAACCACAAATAACAGACAATGACTGCAAAATAACTGTCGTTTGACAAAATCACTAGAAGATTATACTTCCAGTTTTTGGATCAAACATTTGCATGTATTCTGACATTATTCTACGAGAACTAGGATAGAAGGAAGCCCATCTGAAATCAAGGTGAGGTGGGGACTCAAATCCAATTTGCTGGTATCCAACAATTAATGGCTTTATCAACTGAGCAAGCTAGTAGGCTTTGAATATATACAGAAATATTTAGGTAAAAGGAATATTTTATGTTTTATAAACAGGATCAACTTACAGCCAATGTTACTTATATCATCATACTCAAGCGTCATCTAACAAACAGCTGTAGTTAAATATTTTTTTTTGTCACCATATGTTTGACATAACATGTGGCCTTTGAGACTGATATAACAGCAATTTTTTCAAACCATGATCGGAATTGGGATATACAAAAAAAGGTGACATAACATACGTGAGGTCATGTCTCAAAGTTCGAGCAATTCAAAAAAGAATAAGAAGAAGGAAATGACAACTTACCCAGCGGTAATTGAGGGGAGCAGCAATGCCTCCAACATATGTGACCGCAAGGAGCAGCTCTATATACCGATCACTATAACATGAAATGAAATCGATGCAAACCAATCACAGAAATGCTCCCTTAATCAAATGAGGTTTATAAAAAATAAAAATAAAACGAAATAAAATTTAAAAAAAAACTGCCTATCTGATCTTTATGAGGGAAAATAAGCACCAACTTTTTTAATGCTCTGTTTGGTTGTAGAATAGCTGCATCAAGATGGGATAGACCCTCACCCAGCCAAACATTATATGCCGATTTGAAATACTTTGGTTCTGATTATTCTGGTCAAAGCATTGCTCGGAATAACAGCCGTTAACAATGGCCTTGTGTTATGTTATATATTTAATAACAACAAAAGGGATAGCAGTAGTGAAAGCAGATCATTTAGTGTTACAAATGGCTCACTATAGCCAAAATGGCAACGATTATTTGAAATCTGCATTGTTCCCCTAACAAAATAATGTTTCTTCTCAAAAGAATCAAAATTTTCCCTCCAAAAACAAAAAGTTTGGGCCCATAAAGTCATTTATTTTATGAGTGATTTGGACACTATCACTGATATTCTTCCACTATAGTCCATGTTTGTAAATTTTGCATAAAAAATCCACTTATTGATTTTGCAGAAAAAAGTCAGATTAATTTATTTGCAGAATGATACAAATGCATGTGTTTCTAGACAATTTTGTCAAATCTACAATCTACATTGTTGCCTTAATAGAATTTCTTTTCCAAAAAAAAAAAGAAAAATCAAAATTTTCCCTCCAAAAAAAATGGTTTGTATTCGTGAACTTCGCATAAAAAATCCGCTTCCTCGTTGATTTCACAGAAAAAAGTTAGATTAGTTTATTTTGCAGAACGGTGCACATTTACATGTTTCTGGACAATTTTGCTCCAGGTCTATGTATCAGACTACCACCCTCTCCCCATTTAGACGCAGAGACATAATTATCCAACGATCCCAGACTGTGTATCAGTTTGCAAGAAAACTTAATCTTGGCCTTCCTTGCAAAATCAATAATTAGGCAGATGTTTATGCAAAATGCACTCCATATTTTTGCCATTATAAAAATGTTTAAAAATTCCAAATCTCACAGGATGGGGCACAACCGTTACAGCTACTGAAACCTTGGCCAAAGGGCTTTATT
Organism: Elaeis guineensis; assembly: GCF_000442705.2. Classification (NCBI taxonomy): domain Eukaryota; kingdom Viridiplantae; phylum Streptophyta; class Magnoliopsida; order Arecales; family Arecaceae; genus Elaeis; species Elaeis guineensis. Next base: position 148,870 of record NC_026005.2, read on the forward strand.
CCACATAACTCGGGACAAACTATACAAGCATTGATATTGGTTATACCGTTGCCTCCACTTGGTCATTTCAGACTCGCTTCATATCAAGGTAACTGAATAGTTTCAGAGATAACAATCGTAATTGAGAATAGGAATACTTCCAGACGCGAGGCGAGTTCCGAAAGAGAGAAGGCTTCGGATCGGGGTAATTTCCTAGCCTTACAGAGTGTACCTGTTCAACGCGGCGATGGCGACAATGTCTCCCCTCCGGACGCCGGAATCCACCAGGCCGCGGGCGAGACTGAGGACGCCGTCAATGAACTCCCCGCCGGTTCGTCGGTTGCCCCCGGCGATGGCCACCGGAGTGTCCCGCCGAAGCGCCAGGATTCGGCCGAGGCACAGGCAGATGTGCCCTTGGCCTTGGGATTGCGCCATTGTTTCTCTCTCTCTTCTTCTTCTGATTTAAAAAATTGAAGGTACCGGTATGTTATCTGTTATCTTATCTCGTTCGGATATTTCTGGCCTTGCGTTTTGACCGGCATCGGATTCGGTCCAATCGCGTTTCGGGCTCTGATCCTAAAACAACGACTCGACACTTTAAACGGTGACGGCGAAAGAAATACTGAGGATCTGTTTCACGGTTAAAAATTTTGCCTCATTGAAATATTTTTTAAAAAAATATCTAAGAAGATAACTTTTAGATATTTAATTGATCATTAAAAAAAATGATATTAGAAACATTCTTTTCAAAATAATTTATACTTGGTTAAGCATTTTTTTTTTCTGAAATAGTTGTATAAAATATCTACATGCCCTTTGTTGCCAAATAGACAATCCAAAGAGAGAAGGTAAATAGAGTTTTTCAAAAAAATTTAAAGTCTAATATGCACAAAATTTAAACTATTTGAAGCGCTAGTGAAGCAAGAACAATGCAATATAATCAAGATATAAAAATATAGATGAAAGTAAAGAAAAGAATAATTAAAATATAAATAAATATAAGTTTTATAGTGATTCGATTCCAAATACAGTATCTACATCCATTCCCCAAGCAACTCTTAGGAATTTCTTTATAATCTTTCTTAAATTACAGCTTGATTATTTTTTCAAGCTCACAATCAAAAATTCAATTGATTTTCTGTGTAGAAATCAACAAAAACCATCCCTTTAAGCCACTCTTAGGCTTATATAATAATAGACTTCAATTTAATATTTGGATGGGCCTTTCCTAGAGTTTCAATCCTCAATTGAAACTTAAATACAATAGAAAAATAGAGATACAATTTCAAATACAAATGAAAGCTCCTAAAAAGCAAAATTAAATATCATTCAAGCTCATGAAAATTTTGTCAAGAAAGCTTAGCAATTAATATTTTCTTCTTCTTCTGAAAATTATTGAAGACTTTAAGATTCTAGTTGTTAGAAAGTTAGAGCTCTCTCTTTAATACACACTTAATGTTCCTTAGGCTTTCTTTTTGTTTTTTTCTTTTTCTATGTTTTTCAATGTGATTAGTAACCATATAATGATCTTGGAACATCCAAAAATAGATTTCTAGCTGTTGAGACTAAAAACTAGCCGGCATAGCTATTCTGCATACTTTTGCAATTTTTATAAAATTAGCTGTTATAACTGTTAGTGACAGTCAAGTCGATTCAGATCATATACGGGTCGACTCGAGGTGACTTGAAATCGACTCAAAGAAAGTTAGGATCAACTCGAGATCCAATCTAAAAAATACGACTCTCTATCTTTTCTGAGAGAGTCAGCTTGGCTATTGAGGGTCGACTCGAGTTTCAAACTAAAAATTTTAACTCTATCTTACTTGAGAGAATCGATTCATAATTCATAGAGGTCGACTCTCAGATTATGCCATTTGAACTTTGCATGCCAGAGTCGACTCTTTAAAGTTTGGAGTCGGCTCTTGTATGTCTCTACTTGATTTCTCATGATGTGGCTTCCCAATCTTTTTTTTTGGCTCTCTACTCCAATATTCTTATGAATTTTCTAAGAGTAATCTTAGCTTCCTGAAATATTCTCAATATGCACTTCAATAATACATTAGCACCAAAATACTTATTTCAATATTTTGTATTCATCAAAATTAATCCTTGAGTCAATAATCTCCCTTTTTTTATGATCACAAAATTTTGAGTATAAACAAATGATGCAATTAATGTAAGAATGTTAAATTGCTAGGGCAATACTTTTTATAAAAGAATTTTAGATTAGCATTGCTATCATACCAAGGCAAGTGCAGGTTCCGAGCTTGCTGAAAAGTAATTTAATAAGTATTTGAATATAAGATATACATAGTATTAGGGCAAGATTGCAAGTTCTCTTTGTTTTAAATTAAATAGGGTAAGGGCAAAACATTTTGAAACGCAACCACATGCTGAATATTAATAAAAGAACCGAGTATTAGAATTGAAAAGTTATGTATCAAAGCAACTTGGATGTGTATTAGAGTATGATGAGCCAAAACAAGATAAGCATCAGGGTAGAATAAGTAACAAAGTATCAAGAGGTTATATCAACGATAATTGAAGTATTTAAATGCTCAAGTTTTGTAAGTTATTTTTCAAGTTACCATTTGCTTATTTTCTTATAGTCAATTCTTTTGCACTTATTTGCTCATTTCTCCCCATTTTTATCATCAACAAAAATATATAATACATAAGTATCAAGAGATAATAGTAAAAGCACTTTTTCATTACATAAATATGTTTTCACAAGTGTATCAACCAAAATGAATGTACTATATATAAAATGATATCAACTGTAGTACATCAAAATACATTAGCAGGACAATAACAGAAATACAAAAGTAAACTAAGAATTAAACTAGATATATCAGTGAGCAACCATGAAACAAAAACAAACACTAGACCTAATCCTCACCTGAGGGCAAATTTTTGGCAAAGGGAGTGTTAGCCCTAGATGAAAAAGCTCTACTTCTCCTACTTTTGGTCCTACTAGAAGACCGAAGTGCACGAGTGGGTAATGCAATATCAGACCTAGTATCGGTCTTAAAGGAGGTCTAGGTGTGGGCTAACTAGGCTGAGGTGGCTGAGAGGAATGGGAGGGCTAGTTGGGCTGAGTATGCCAAGTCGATTGACTTTGCTCAGAAGATAAAGTAGGCGACCTCTATCCCTACTCAGAAACCTATGGTACTTGATGGGCTCGACTTCTTTAGAAGGATTAAAGCCAATAAGGTATTATACCTTTTTTTCATAAAAAAAGGGTATTATAAATTTACATTATAGCAAATTTTCAATATATAGAATATAAATCTATGTATTGTATTAGCTGGTTGCATTGTTTTTGGGTTGGATTAAGTTATGCATGGGGATATGAATATACATCATAATAAATGTTTAAATTAAAATAATAAAACTACCAATAGATGTTATGTTATATAAATTGGGTAAATTGTCAAGTTTGAGTTGAATTGGATCAAGGATGGGTTAGTCATAAATTTATTAGATCTATACTTCATAAGAAAAGTTTAAGGTAAAAGAATAAAAGAAGAAATAAACTACCAATATATGTTACATCTATTATATTGTTAAAAAAATGTTAAATCTATTACATAAAGTGGGTAAATTGTGAGGTTTGAGTTGCATGGGGTCAAGGTCCTACATTTAGAGTTCCACTTTTGGAGTCATTCTTGACTCATATGGATGGACTCCGAGTCCATGGTTTTTATTCTCAACAGCAGTCCTACATTTAAGCCCACCTTTCTCATCCTATGCACATTTTGGGAACAACCATAGGAACCCAAAGTGAAGCAATGAGACCAACTATCGTCTTGGACCATTCTCCCTACTTTAATCACCCTTGATTTTATTAAATTAGCTATACCCATATAGGTTCTTCTTCGCTTGATGAAAAATTATTGATTGAACCTATTGCTGCAAAGCTCAAAATCTAGAATAGAGGAGGATCAGATGAAGCTGGACTGAAGTGGCTGTAGCGATTTGATCCGACTCTCCTTCAAGGAATCTTACAAAATCAATCAAAAATCGGATGGAAATCATCCGATTCTTGACTCTCCAATGACTCAGCTAGTTCAAGCCTTGAGAACAGAAGATGGAAAAGAGTAGAAGAGCATGAGAAGAGGGTTTGAATGAAACTGGAGAGATCAGACTGAGTGAGAACTATAGTTCTTCAAGAACTGATAGAGTTTTCACCAACAAAATCTCCCCTAGTCCTAGAATTGTGGACTTACTGATGGAGGATCTTTAGCCCTTTATTTATAGAAGGGCTAATGGGACCATTACAGAGTTTGTTAGACCGTTAGAAGAGTTTGTTAGGCGGTTGAGAGCCATCTGTAAGTGAGCGATGTACAACTGTGTAAATTGGTTGAAAATAAGGTCATATCTGACTGTATTTGCCAACTGTATGTGAGATTGTAGTCAGCTATAGTCCAATTGTAGAGATCGTGACGGGCTTTCACAGGACGACGGCTGTCGCTAATGTAGTAATTCACCTCGATAAATGATCAAGGTGAAATAGAGACTATTAGCCAAGAGATCTATCATTTTGGATATATGGGGCTTTGTGATTCAGGTCAGTAAATGCCTGATCTCAATATCCACTTATCAGCAAATTAATACATCATAATTTGGTGCCTTGAGATTGATGTTTTCTTGATTTCATATGATGATGCCATGTGGCTTGAGGTCGATTTAGTACACCAACACTTTGCTCCCCACTTCCTATATCCGAGATGATAGTTTTTAGATCAGACTAGGAAGTAGAAGTATCTGTGAATTTACTTCTATTTTTCGGGGCTTGACTTCAATCAGAGCTTAGAGATCATGTTTTTTACTAATCAGGAGATCTTATCTCCATTGTCATCTCCTGACCCAATTTTTACCTGCTAGGAGATCTTATCTCCATATTCTACCTTTTGGTCCGATTTTTACCGATCAAGAGATTTTATCTCCATACTTTATCTTTCGATTCAATTTTTATCAGTCAGAAGATCTTATCTTCATATTTTATTTTTTGATCCGATTTTTATCGATCAGGAGATCCTATCTCTGTACTTTAACTTTCGATCTGATTTTTATCGATCAGGAGATCCTATCTCCATATTTTATCTTTTGGCCTAATTTTTATCGGTTAGAAGATCTTATCTCCATATTTATCTTTTGGTTCGATTTTTATCGATCAGAAGATCTTATCTTCATACTTTAACTTTAGGCCCGATTTTTATCGGTCAGGAGATCTATCTCATATTTTACCTTTTGGCCTGATTTTTATCACTTAGAAGATTTTATTTCCATACCTACCCTTATGGAGATTTTCGAACTAGCATTTTCGCTACCTGGAATAAATGCACTATGCTTTGATAATATCAAAATTTATTATTTGGCAGATTGCGAAGAGACCTGATCTTTTTAGGGATATGATTCGCCGTATCCTCCAGCCATCATTGTTTGAATAGATGGTTTGAAAACATCAAATAAGAGCGCACCATTTGTCAGAAATTGATTAATGGATTAGTTGACTTGTGGGTCGGTCTGACATGGCCAAATTTGGGGAGGGGTGCACCAAACCATCGTCTAATAGAGTCGCTGGATTGATGCCAAATGTCATAAATCAGCTATAGGGCCAACTCATCTGAACCATTGATCAACCTTTAAGAGGGTTTTGCCCCCAGCAACCATTCATATTTGCCATCATCTTGCGGAGCCGTTGCTAGATTATTTTCAGAAGTTTTTCTGTATTGAACAGCCATCGGAAACAACGAGAAGTTCACTGAAGAGGGAGAAGGGGGGCCTATTCTTCATCTTTCGGGAGGATTTCATCGGTTTTCCTTAGGTACCGGCCTTTTTCTCATTTATTTTTTTTTCAACCATAGGGTAGCCTTTCTTTCTTTTTAGTCCTTCTCATCTCCTCCTCTTCATTTTCCTTTAGAGAACCTTATTCGAAAATCATGTCTAAGAGAGGTAGGAAGGGGAAGGAGATTGTAGATGACCCACAGATTATGTCGACCCAGCCTGTATTGGCCTTAGAGATAGAAAATCATCTTCAAAAAAATTTGTATACCGATCCTGTAGATGAGGAGATTTCAGACTATAGTGCAAAATCTCTTGTACATGGTCTCATGGATTACCTTGGTCCAGAAACAGAGGTATTTATTTTTACCAAGGAGAATCTGATGAATCTCCAAAAAAAATGATATATCTGATGAGTATGAGATGTTGGTGCCGGATCCCCAAGATCAGATTTCTAAACCTCCTGAAGGTTGTATAGCCTTCTATGATGAAGCCCTCCAATCTGGACTTTGATGTCTACTACACCCTTTTTTTTGCAATATTTTTTATTTCTATAGGATCCATCCTACTCAGATAACCCCAAATATAATTAGGATGATCATAGTGTTTGTAGTAATGTGTGGCCTTCAAGGTATAGAACTTAGGATTTCTTTGTTTAGGTCTTTGGTTATTTTGAAAAGACATTCAAGTGAGAAGGGTTGGTGGTACTTCTCATCTAGAAGAAAATGCAAGTTTGGACCTAGTCTGCCTTCCTCCGTTTATGGTTGGAAAGATTGTTTCTTCTTTGTCCGAGCTCCTGTCCATGGAGTTTTAGAAACCTTTTGGGGGTGCCCGGACACCAAGCACAATTTCAATACTAAAATTCTCTCCAAGGATAAGGTTGCTCAATCGGCTTTGATAACCATCAAGGCACCCAAGCTTTCCAGGCTTGTTGATGATCAGGTAATATTTGGTGCCACTATCAGCCTATACTCTTCTCGGGGTGAGACCGATATATTTTCTTTTGCTTTTCTTTCCTCTTGTATTATCATATTTTTTCTAAATGTATAACCTTTTGGTGCAGAAATGAGGTTTAACCCAAATAGAGTGGAGGAACGGAAGAGGAAGGAACAATCAAGGCCGTCCGCCACTACTCCTGTACCAAAAAAGATTAAGGAGGTAGATCTACTACTCCAAAATGGGGCTACGGCAGCAGTTTGCAATCGTTGTCGTGGCTCAAAAAATAGCTATCATAGTCTACGATAGTGGTTAGACAACCACTGCCACTGTGACTGTCGCCGTAAATCTATGGCAGTGATTATTGCAGTGGTTGGGTCAACCACTGCCATAGACAAGATATGACAGCGGTTGTCCAACCGCTGCTATAAAAAAGTTATTGCAGTGATTGTCTAACCACTGTTATAGCTAAACTATCGCAATGGTTGGACAACTACTACCGTATTGGCAATAGCAACGGTTAGCCAACCATGGCCATATAGCAGGGACTTAAGAGAAAGAGAGAGAGAGAGAGATCGACGGGCCAACCGATGGCAACAATTATAAGATGATTTTTTAGATAAATAATTTTTATTACTATTTTGATCATTTGTACGATGGTGATCATAAAATTCAAACCGTACATTTATGAACGATTGAAAACTATATGTCTCTTAATTCTCATTCTTAAAGTTCTTAAGTAATTATACTTGTGCTTTTATTAGATCTGCTTAACATGGATGGTTCATATATGTGAAGTTTAGATTTTATGATCATCACCATACAAATGATTAAAGTAATAGCAAAGATCATTTATCTAAAAAATCATCTTAATCGGATACCGTTTGGCCTTTTGATCACTCATTTTTTATTTAATGATCCAAATTATTTCATACTAAATTGATCGTGATAATGATATCTAATTAAAGTAAAATTTTGAAATAAAATATAAATATCATCGAGATCATTGTTGTAAGTTTTTAAATCCATCGGTGGTCTCTATCTATTAGATCATCACACAAACGTTCATGGTCATCGAAATCAAATTTTAATAATCGACATATCTAAGACTGTCAGATCGAGGTGGTCTTTTATGACGATACTCTAATGATAATTATTTAGATAATGAATGATGAAAATAAATTTTAAATTTTAAAATTATATCATATTTAGAAAAAAATAAGAAAAAAATTATATTCTGCCTCTATAGTAGCGGTTGAAGAATAATCGTTGCTATAGGATCTAGAGCAGCGGTTGTGTCTATAGCAGTGGTTACACAACTGCTGCCATATATTGTATATTAGTAATTTATCAACTGCTGCTATATCTCGAACTTATGATGGTTACGTAGAACCACTCCATAGATTAGACCTATGGCAGCGATCACTTATAACCGCTGTCATAGGTCGAGCTATGATGGTGGTTATGTAGAACCGCTGCCATATCTAGAACCTATAGCAACGATTATCGTCAATCACTGTCATAGGTTAGATCTACGGCAGTGGTCACCTATAACCGCTGCCATAGGCTTGCTATGGCAGCAGTTATCTATAACCACTGCTATAGATCCAATATATGGTAGCGGTTATAGATAACTGCTGCCATAGGTTCTACAGTAGCGGTTTTGGAACCGTTGTCATAGTAAGAGTTGCCATAGCCCTTTATTCTAGTAGTGAGAGCCTTTTTCCGCTCGAGCACCATCCCAATCCTCTTTTGCCACCCCCTCTTCTGCCAATTCAGAGAGAGGTGATGCTCCCTAGGGTCCACAGAGTACCTCTCAGGTTGAGCCTCCACCCCATCAACCAATCGAGGTGAGGAAGAAGAATGAATCCCGACCTGTACCCCCTCCCAAGGAGCCAAAATGCAAACTGACCATAACTACTGTAGCCCCATCGATGTCAGTTGAGGGAGATGCCGTGACATGGATGTTACTCTTGGAGCGGCCTTGATTAGGTCACGATCTTCTTGAATCAATGATGTCGACAGTTGACCTGAAGGCACGCCAGAAGAACAAGCCAAAGGAGATTGCAAATCACTGCTATGAGTATCTCATGCATGTAAGTTTCTCTTCCTTTTTTCTTCTTTTTTTTCATTCTCTTCTTTTTTTTTATGTCAATATATGATCGATCTGAACTTTTGCCCTGCAGGTTGCCGTCGATTTTAAGGTCATGTATAAGAACGTGGTCTACTTGCTAAAAAATAAAGAGGCCATGGATGCCAACTTGATAATCCTCCAAGAGGAGGAGTCCAAATATGCCGAAGGGCTCAAAACTTAGCTTAAAGAAAAGTTGACATTGCTAAAGGAGAAGAATTAAAATGTCCTAAATCTCTAGTGAAAGATAAATGAACAGGAGATGAAAATCTTCGACTTGCACACACAAGCCGAAATAAATAAAGAGCTGGGCCTAAGGCTGCAGGAGGCAATTAAGGCCAATGAAAAGGCCATGAAAGTCCTAAAGAGACAAGTCAAGAAGGAATAGGATAAGGTGATGAAGGTGATGGAGCAGTACAAGATCTCAGAGGAATTCGAGGAGGAGGTGAGTGAGAGCTTTGAGAGGGCATTTGACCATGCATTCAATCAGTGCAAAAATCTGATCCAAGCATTATATCTGAAAGTCGATATTTCCAAGGTGACTCCAAAGGTCGCCATCGAGATGGGCACAAAGGGAGAGCTCGAGCCACCTGCTAAAGCATCTAAAGAATTGGCCAAGGAATCAGATCAGGAGTTGACTGACATGAAAGATACCAGGGTCATTGCTGCAGTGCCAATAACTGTAGTGCCCCCTGCTACAACTGAAGTTTCTGAGGTCGTCAAAGAGCTGGAGCCCATCATTTCTATAGAGCCGGCTGCCGTCGAGACTACCAAGGAGCTGGAGCAAATTAAGGAAGGATCAACAAAGAAGAACTCCAATGCTCTGGTAGTTATCATGTAACTTTTTCTTTTTGAGATGTATTGACCTGATAGGGATCCTTTTGGCCTGTAATGACCCGATGTAAGTCTTTCATTTTTGAATGTAACGACCCGATATATGGGTCTTTTTTTCTTTTATTTTCTTTTCAAATCAATGAAAGAAATATTTTTCGAGATGTGTCATGATCCGATGTATACGTTTCTGCTACTTAGCAAGTTCCATAATCTTTCAAGGTAAAATAATAGTAAGCATTGTAGTTCAACAGAATTTAAAGAATCAGCAATTTTAACTCTTACTAACTAGTAGCTGATTAAAGTCAAGGTTCAGATGTACCTTTGTTTGTACAGCCTTGAATAGATCAGGTTCAAGATCTGACTTTGAACTGGAGATCGATTTTTTTAGCAGTAATTTCAAGATAATCATCAATTCGGAGATTGATAGAAGATAATCTCGATTTTGAGATCAATATTTCATAAAGCTTCAAGATAACCTCGACCCATAGGTTGGTATTTCATAAAGCCAAAGTTATCCTCGATTCTGAGGTCGGTATTGTATAGAAATCTAAGATAATCTCAATCCATGGATCGGTTATATTTATTCATAGGGAGATTATGCCCTTTGGGGCTTCACCAGTTTGGAGATTAGATTTAGGGAGATCTTGTCTCCATTTATACCTCACAGGGCTCTACCAATTCAAAAATTAGATTTGAGGAAACCTTATTTCTATTTGTGCCTCACGGGACTTTACCAATTTGGAGATTGAATTTGAGGAGACCTTATCTTTATTTGTGCCTCATAGGGCTCTGTCAATCCAAAGACTGGGTTTGAGGAGATCTTATCTCTATTTATACCTCACAGGATCCTACCAATCTGAAGATTGGATTTGAGAAGATCTTATCTCTATTTGTGCCTCACAGGGCTCTATCAATTTGGAGATTGAATTTTCACAGATTGAAAGATAATATGCAAGAACAAGCTCATTGGAGCATTTTCATTAATAATATTTTTGAAGATTTTTTTTAAAATTTCAAGTGTGGAGAATAGCAGTCCCATCCAGATTTTCAATTCTATATGCTTCTGGATGAATAGCATCAGTGATTCGATAAGGTTCTTCTCAATTCGGAGCAAGCTTGCCTCATTCTGTAGGCTTTGAGACTTCAGCTCATCTTAGATGAGGTCACCTTTCTGAAACAACCTCAATTTTACTCGAATATTATAATACTTAGCAATCTTTTGCTTATAGGCTGCCATTTTGATATGGACTTGCTCTTTTGTTTCTTTGAAAAGATCCAGATCGATTCTCAGCCGATCAAAATTTATTGTTTCACAAAAATTTCTGACTCTATTAGATAATAGGTCGATTTTAACTGAAATCATAGCCTTGGTCCTGTAAGTTTAAAAAGAGTTTCCCCCGTCAAAATTCAATATGTGATTTTGTAGGCCTATAGGACACTGTGAAGTTTTTCAGCCCATAATCCTTTTGCTTCTGTGAGCCTTGTCTTTAGATCTTGAAGAATAGTTCTGTTAGTGACTTTGGCCTCATCATTTGACTATGAATGTTCAATAGAAGTGATCCGATGATCAATATTGAGCTTAGAGCAAAATTTTTTGAATTTGGGATTGTCAAATTACCGACCATTATCAGTGATGATTATCCGAGGTAAATCGAATTAGCATATTATAGATTTTTAGACAAAATCCTGCATCTTTTTCTTGATTATCTAGGCTAAAGGTTCTGCTTTCACCCATTTTATGAAGTAGTCAATAGCTACGATCAAAATTTTTTTTGACCTGTTGCCACTAGGAAAGGTCCCAGTATATCCATTCTCCAAATTGCAAAGGGTTAAGGGGCAGTAATAGAAATGAGCTCAGCATCAGATTGATATTGAATATTAGCGTACCTTTGATATTGGTCGTATTTGTTGACAAGATCAGCAGCATCCTTTTGGATAGTTGGCCAGTAATAGCCTTATCGAATTACTTTATAATCAAGTGATTTGCCTCCTAGATGATTTTCACATATTTCTTCATGCACTTCTCAAAGTACATAATCAGCTTCAGATGACGTTAGGCACCAAAGTAAAGGAAGAGAATAAGATTTTTTATATAATTGACCTCCTTGAAGAACATACCAGGGGGCTTGTCTTTGAATACTTTTGACCTTAATTGGATCATTAGGTAGAATCCTCTTAGATATATAGTCTACGAGGAGATCAATCCAGCTCGATTCTTGACCGACCTGAAAGATAGGGAGTACTTCAATGCTGGGCCTATCCAACTATTCGATAAGTATCTTCTGATTTAGCTCGAGAAAATCCAACATGGTAAGATGTGATAGAGCATCAGCCTGAGCATTTTTTGATCTTGAAATTTGAGTACTTCAAGCTCTTTAAAGCCTTTAGATAATTCCTTTACATTCTGCAGGTAGCGAGCCATTGTGGTGTCCTTGGCTTCAAATTGACCCCATACCTAATCGACGACAAGCTGTGAGTCGGTAAAAACTTTTAACTTTCTGACTTCAAGCTCTTTCATCATCTTAAAGCCCACGATTAAAGCTTCATATTCAGCACCATTATTGGAAGTACTGAAATTGAACCTTAGGACTTGCTCAGTAATGAACCCTTCGAGATTTGCCAGAAGTAGATCAGCATCACTTCCTTGAGAGTTTGAGGCTCTGTCCACATATAAAACCCAACACAAATTGTTATCAGAACTTTCATAACTTTCTAGAACTGATCCATCATCAGGAATAGTACATTCCACAATAAAATCAACTAGCATTTGGCCTTTGACCACAGTTCAAGCTCGATATTGAAGGAAAAATAGGGCAGTTTTATGCATGTAATTTAAAAATTTTTACAATGGATTATCTGAGATTAAACACTTTAATCTAATTTATATGCATAAGATCTAATCTAGACTATCATGTTAAGATCTATGATATGATTTAATATGACATAAAGATTTAAAAATAAAAATTAGTATTGATCATATCAATGCTCTACATTAAATCTAACCCTTAGATCTAATGAAAAATATTCTAATAAGTTCAGAAATCATTATCGAATTGTAATCTGCTGATCTTTGTTGGTCTATCACATGGATAGGTACTCCTTCAGATTGCTCATAGCCGTACAAAGGTGTCTGACCTCTACAGATCGTCCATATGAAGATTGGTTGCAGATCAGGCTCCTCGAGAGTACTAGCTCGAAGGATCTTTGAAGGCTGATCTTTTTCTTCTTCTTTTGAACTCTTGGACGCTCTAGAAGGGAAGAAAAATTAGAGGAAGAGAAGAACGAGAGAGGCTATAGAGAAGAAACAACTTTTAACTGGAAACCATATGTGGCATCCAACTATTGGACCCTCTTTTTATAACAAGGGATTAAGATTTTGGGTCAAGAGGGAGGGTGCCAAAAGACTCCACGCCACATCCAAATGGGGCATCCCATATTTTGGAAATTTTTATGGTGGCATGAGAAAGAAATTAGAGCTTTCTCATGCCTTCCAAAAATTCTAATGCATATGGGGAAATTAATCTTGGCACCACCTATCTTTTCAATTTAAATGAAACTCTTTCCTTCTTATCTCCTTATCTCTAATTCAGATCGCATTCAAATTGAAAAGGAGATAAGGGCCATGACTCATCATGCTTGCTGCCCACCCTATCTGCGCCAAGGTGGACTTCTTGACCTCAGATTTTTTTGAGGTGGATTAGGGCCTTTGCTCTGTGGAGCTTTATCATTCTCTTTCGATCATTTCTTCCTATTTTTGTCCTTCTTTGCTTGCTTTAAGATGGCTTCTTCTTCCTCGACTTGAGCATACTTACGTACTCGATCGAGTATCTCATCATAAGTATCTGAAAAGTTTTTATTCAGAGAAAAGATCAGACGATTACTTCGGAGTCCTCTCTTAAAGGCAGACATAGTACTATCTCATTGATATTTTTTATTTCAAGGGTGGCCGCATTGAAATGGGCTACATATTTTTGGAAGTCTTTCCCTTTCTATTGCTAAACAGAGAACAGGCTATCTGCATACCTCAAGTGAGGCTGGTTAGTATCAAAATAAGTGGGAAACAGCCTTTCGAGCTGCTCAAAAGAAGAAATGGACCCCCATGGGAGTCCAAAGAACCATACCCTTGAAGGAAAAATGGGTAGTTCCATGCATGCAATTTTAAAATTTTTAAGCAGAATGTGATAGATTAAATAATTTAATTTAAATTACATGCAAGAGATCTAATCTAGATTATCATGTCAGGATCTATAACATGATTAAATATATAATTAAAATCTAAAATTAATGATAACTTGTATTGATTACATTGATGCCCTAGATCAGATCTAACCATTAAATCTTGATTTGATGAGTTCCGAACTTATTTCATTTGTGCAGGTCGATGAATACTGTAGACCTGTCAATGGGTCGGATTCGGATCAAAACTTGGATATCCAGACCTAGACCTGATCTTACTTACTGATACCGGATCCGAATCCGAATACCCAATGGATCTAGCCTTGAAGTACCAGACCCAGACCCTAATGGATCTCGGGTATTCGGACCCGATTTCTGGATCTAAAACTCCTCGTCACTGGTAGACCGATGGTGATGGAGATGATACGAGGCAGAGGGAGGGCGCATGGAGCGACGGAGCCACAGACGATAGCAGCGGAGGGGGAGAGGTGGCCCAGATGATGGTGGAGATGATGTGAGGCAGAGGGAGGGGGTGCAAATCTCGTGGGGGAGAGGTGGCCCGAATCTCCTCCATCCACAACTCTAGTGTCGGGGTCCAACCGCTAGCGAGCATGGGTGTTCACGATGAAGGGGGTCTTAGCCTCATGATGGAAATCAAGCATGGGGGCGAAGATGGTATGGTCGTAGCCCTGACGGAAGTGATCGGAGGACGGAGGCTTGGAGGTAGAGAGGATGCTGAGAGTGGGGGGTGGAGATGCAGATCTTGGGAAAACTGACCTCAGCCAAGGCAACAGAGAGGGAGTGCAGGGCGGCGACGAGATGGGTGATGAGGTTGTGGTCGGCGGTGGCCATGACCTCGTTGTTGACGGTGAGAAGGGGTGAGTTTGGGTGGATCGAAATTAAGGAGCTGGAGGAGGGATTCAAGGACTGACGTTGGTGTCGGAGTCCGACTGTCGATGAACGGATCTCACAGTGGAGATGGAGAAGCACCGTCGGGGTCCTCAGAGAGACTGAGAGACTGAGAGAGAGGGAGACTGAGAGACAGAGAGAGGGTCTTGGATGGGATATTGAATATTTTTAATATATATGTTATATTATATTATCGGGTTCGGGTCTATCGGATTTGGGTATTAAATATCCAGATCCTACCCGTTTACATTATGGTTTATCGGGTCCAGATCCGGATCCAGATAAACGAGTCCTATGCTAGTACTAGATCCTGACTCATCGGATAAATATCCGCGGGTCTCAGGCCTGGACCCGATCCATTGACAGCTCTAGAATATCGCTATTGATCACATGGATCTGAGGTCTCGCTCGATGCCGTGGGATATCTGGCCTCTATGGAAAGTCCACATGAAGCCCTCAGATCGATCAGCCTTCACGAGAATACTAGCTTGCATAGAAGACTTCAGGACTGCCGATCTGATTCTCCTTCTTTGATCAACTCGAACCTTTCTGATGTCAAGAATGGACTAACAGAGGATGTAAGTGGTGGAAGAAAATCAAAGAAAACACCTTTTCTCTGATCTAATTTTTTTCTCCCAAAATCCTAAAGGCAAGGGCTAGAACTCTCACCCAATAGGAGATGGTCTCCTCTAATATCTCATGCCTAAAGCAAGACAATGCCCATCCCAATCCTCTCGCCCCAGACCTATGTTTGGTCCCTCTTCTTTTTTGGTATCTCACGGTGGAACAACAGCAAAAAACATCGCCCAAAAAGAAGCCCTTTTTATGGTTACCAAGCAAGAGAAATTGGATTAGGACTAGGACTCGGGCATAGAAAAATTATCGAGAGCACTCTCCTTTGGTCGCACAAAAAAAGTCCTTCACAAGGTGGCCGATAGGTGGTTTGAATAGGATAGGGATTAGGGTCTTGAATTCAAATCCTTTTGAATTCAAATTAAAACTAACTCTTCCTTATCCATGGTGGGCGACAACAAGGGGCTCTTGCTAGAGTTTCTCTCACCCACAAACTCATTTTGTGCGATGAGAAGCGGCATGGAGAAGAGATGTAGTGCAAGGGAGGAAGTCCAACTAATTTGGACTCTAGGATTTTGATTATTTACTTCTTAATTAGGTTTCATACAAATCCAATTAGTCTAGACCCAAATTAAGATGAGTTAACCTAATATAATTAGGTACTCAAACTCTTAATCTAATTAGGAATAGATTTAACCTAAGTCCTGATCAAATTAGGACTAATTCTTCCTTAGCGATTAGGTCATCCCATAACCTAATTGGGTTCGATCTAATTAAATTCAATTCAATTAGACTTGATCCAAACTTTAATGCTCTATCAAATTGAGCTACTTAGCAATCTAATTGCTAATTATTCCTCCAATAATTCACTAACCCTTAATGAATGAATTTATTGCAACTATTATACAAGGTTGATCACCAATTACATTGATGATTTTATCTTTGAATGATTCTCAATCTCAATCAGCAAATTGATCGGAGAGGAACTTCTAATGTATGTGACCCCATAGGTTCGATCCTAAATCGATAGCACAGGAATAACTTTCTGTACTAATTAATGTAACTATCTAGTAATGAGATCCGATATTCGGATAGGTCGAATATATGCAAAGAATCATCCAAGAACCTATGGGTGTATGGTTACTGTATAATTCATCCCTATGATCCTAATACTCAAGATGACCTAGGGTTTAACTGTCAATCCCGAATAGTCAACCATATTGTATTTCAATCTTTCAAATCTATCATATGGATTATTCAGATCTAAATTTTACTAAATTGAAATACAGTGATGTATTAACTCCTGAATCCAGAGAGATCAATCCCTTCTTGACTCACACACCGACTACTACAAGTACTTAACTGTGCCCAAAAATCTTTCGTCACTGAATTAAAAATTTAGATAGTCCGATACCAAAACACAATGAGTTGCTTGTAAGTCACCATGATGATTTCAAATTAGAGGGATACTTATATCCATACCCTTCATGAGCTACTTTTGATAGCAGAGTACTCCGCAGTTGATCATTTCAATAAGATGTACTCCTATATCTTACTTGTATGTCATATCAGTATCTTCACACTACTTGATTACGAGGACAATCAACGCATGTGGCACACAACGACCTACACTTGAGAATCACTATCGTCTAGTAATAGCGTATCGTTTGGTCATGAACAAATTTAAGAACTACACGATAAATTTTTCTTTATCGATGAAAAGTGATCCTAAGGACTTCATCACAACATATAAGTTTATTAGAAGATATAACTTTGTGATGAAAAAGTCAAATAACTTTTATTAATGACCAGTTCATATACATCTATAATTAGCACAATCGTCAAATGATTGGCTTTAGGAGATAATTCCCAGCAACTTTCGCCCCCTAAGCAGGAAAAGCAATGCATAGTATGGCACACTACTACAAAAAGATCTATGGCAGTGGTTTAAAATCACTATCATAGCTCAAAAAATTATTGTCGTAGCCTACGACAGTGGTTGTCTCACCACTGCCATTATAGCCATCACCATAGCCTATGGCAGTAGTTTTTTTGCCTATGGCAGCAATTATGCCAACTGCTACCATACATAGCCTATGGCAGTGGTTCTTTAAGCTATGGCAGCAGTTCACAAATCACTTTCGTAATCTTTAATCGGTCACATGTAGCTACGGCAGTGGTTATATCAACCGCTATCATAGATAACCTATGGCATCAGTTTTTTTAAGCTACGGCAGTGGTTGCCAAACCGCTGTCGTAGCCTTATCTATGACAGCGATTTGCCAACTATTACCATAGGGACGTAGCCTTTGACTGGTAAAAATGGCCTATGGGGGTCGGATGATTGTCGGCAATTGCTGGCGGACTGCCTGCCGACGGTCAATGACCGATGGAAGGAGGTAGTGATGGCAAGCTACGGTGGCAGGCGGGGCTTGCGATGGTGATTAGCGGGGCGGCAGTAGCGACGGCGGTGGCTGAGGAGGCACGGCAGCAGGCGATGGTGGCGGCGGCGGCAACGATGGGTGGGGCCCACGGTGGTGGGGCCCACGATGAAATGCTCAACCCCATGCTATTGGTGGTTGACAACTTAAGCCTTTATATACCGTTCATTTATTACTTACACAGTCAATGTGGGACTATTAAAATCAACCATTGTTGGACCTACGACAGCGATTGCCATTGGCCGCTGTCGTAGGTTGGACCTATGGCACTAGTTGATGGGCAACCACTGCTGTAGGTCAACGTACGGCAGCAGTTGCCTTTGACCACTACAGTAGGTCCAACCTACGATAGCGATTGCCCTTGATCGCTGCTGTAGGTCCAACCTATGACAGCAGTTGGTTATAACCGCTGCCATAGGTCTAACCTACGTCAGCGGTCCGTAATAACCGCTGCTGTTGGTAGAATATAAATTTTTTTTTGAATATAATATAATATAATTTTAAAATTTAAAATTTATTTTCATCATTCATTATCTAAATAATTATCGTTAGAATATCGTCATAAAAGATCATCTCGATTCGATAGTCCTAGGTATGTTAATGAATAAAATTTGATTTCGATGGTCACGAACGACGCATGATGATCTCATAGATAGAGACCACTGATAGGTTCAAAACTTGCAACGATGATTTTGATAATATTTGTAGCATACTATCAAAATTTTACTTCAATCGGATATCATTATCATGATCAATTTAGCACAAGATAATATGGACCGTTAAATAAAAAATGAGTGATCAAAAGGTCAAATGGTGTCTGATTATAAGGCATCCAATTAGATAAATGATCTTTACTATTACTTTGATTGTTTGTATGGTGGTGATCATAAAAATGATTAATGCACATGTATGAACGATCCAAAACTATATGTCTCTTGATTCTCATTCTTAAATTTTTTAAGTAATTATACTTGTGCTTTTGTAAGATTTGCTTAATGTAGATGGTTCATATATATGCAGTTTGGATTTTATGACCATCACCGTATAATGATTAAAGTAGTGGCTAAGATTATTTATCTAAAAAATTACTTTAATCGGATGCTATTTTGCCTTTTGATCATTCATTTTTCAATTAACTTTTGAAATCATCCTGTACTAAATTGATCATGCTAATAATGTCCGATTGAAATAAAATTTAGATAGTATACTAAAAATATTATCGAGATCATTGTTGAAAGTTTTTACACCCATCGATGGTCTTTATCTATCAGATCATCATACGATCGTTCATGATCGTTGAAATCAAATTTTAATGATCGACATAACTAAGACTACCGGATCGAAGTGATCTTTTGTAATGATACTTTAATGATAATTATTTAGATAATAAATGATGAAGATGAATTTTAAATTTTAAAATTATACTGTATTCAAAAAAAATTATATTCTACCAATGGTAGCGGTTATTGCGAATCGCTGCCGTAGATTAAATCTACGGCAGCGGTTATTAACAATCACTACTGTAGGTTGGACCTATGATAGCGATCAAGGATAGTCGCTGCCGTAGGTCCAACCTAAGGCAGTGGTTGGTGATAACTACTACCGTAGGTTTGACCTACGGCAGCAGTCGATAATAGCCACTGCCGTAGGTCAACCTACGATAGTGATTACACCAACCACTGTCATAGGTTCAACCTACGATAGTGATTCGCAATAACCGCTGCCATTGGCTCTATAGCAGCAATTTTCGAAACTACTGCTGTAGTAATCACTGCCATAGATCCTTATTATAATAATGGTATCAGAAGCCCCTTGTAAAGCCGTGAGGGTTTTGTAACTCTTAATATGATCCATTGAATTAGTGGAGCCATCAAAGGACTCAATTGTGGGCATCTTGAAAAGATTTGAAATTGACTCATTCAAAATTTCACAAAAAAAAGGAGATCAGAGAATATAGCTAGTATCTTTATATTAGGATCGACCTCCTACCTGCGTCTCCACAAGGTGCTTCTCAAGATCTTAGATCTTATGCTCCAGATCACCTCCTTTTTGGACTTTAGCAGTAGTGGAGGTAGATTCACCATCAGCCTCATCAATGTGCTGCTCATCTTGATGGACTGGTTGATAGCTGTGTTGAGACACAGCTTTCAAAAGAGGAACCTCTTTCTGTTGATGCTCCTCCTTTTGAAGCTGTTGAATAGCTGCTGTCAGGGCTTGAACTTGTAGAGCCAAGAAGTTAAACTGTTGGAGATCAATAGTAACTGATTGTTGTTGTGACGGTATCTCCGGTATCCTTTCAAGAGAAGATGGAGAGGGTTGCTGTACTCACGGTTTGACCATCTTTTCCACAAAAGAAGTCAAGACTCTTCATTTAGCGTCAATCTGTTGCTACGAGACTCGAAATCTAAAATAGAGGAGGATCAGATGAAGCTGGATTGGAGTGGCTGTAGCGATCTTATCCGACTCTCCTTTGAGATTTCCTACAAAACCAGTCAAAAATTTAGTAGGGATCCTTTGATTCTTGATCCTCCGATGTCTAAATCAGTTTAAGCCTCGAGAAAGAGGATGGAAAAGGGTAGAAGAGCATGAGAAGAGGGTTTGAATGGAACTGGAGAGATCAGACTGAGTAAGAACTAGAGTTCTTCTTCAAGAACTAGCATAGTTTCCATTAGTAGAGTCTCCCCTAGTCTTAGAATTATAGACTTACCGATGGAGAATCCTTGACCTTTTATTTATAGAGAGGCTAATGGGACCGTTATAGAGTTTGTTAGGCCATTAGAGGAGTTTGTTAGACTGTTAGAGAGCTACCTGTAAGTAAGCCGATATATAGTTGTATATATTAGCTGAAAATAAAGTCATATCTGACTGTATTTGCCAACTGTATGTGAGATCGTAGCCAGCTGTGGTCCAGTTATAGAGATCGTGGCAGGCTGTCACAAGATGATGGCTGCTGCTAATGTAGTATTCACCTCGGTAAATGATCGGAGTAAAATAGAGACTATTAGCCGAGAGATCTGTCATCTTGGATATATGGGGTTTTGTGATTCAGGTCGGTAAATACCCGACCTCAATATGCACTTATCAGCAAATTAATACACCATAATTTGATGCCTTGAGATTGATGATTCTTTGATCTCATATGATGATGCCATGTGGCTTGGGGTCAATTTAGTACACCAACAGAACCAGATCTATCACATAATTTTTGGACCAGTTCAATCATAGTTTGACATGCCTAAAGGTTTATGCAGAAGGAAAAAAAATCACCATGGAAACTTTTCATGAAGGAGAAAAATCACACAATGAAAATTTTCAAACCCTTTCGTTTATTCTCTCTCTCCACTAGCTCTTGGCGCTGCCTTTCAATCATTAGGTCCCCTCCTCCTCCCTATAAATAAGGCTGGAAATGGGCTCGGATCGGACTTTGGGCTAGGCCCGAAACAGTTCAAGCTGGGTTTGGGCTGAATTATAGAGCCCATTTGTCTTTCGGACTAGGCTCGGATATATCTTTGGCCCAGTCTGGGCCCGGCCTAAAGTTCAGCCCATCAATTTTGGTCCGAACCAGCCCGAATTTCAGTTCGTTAGCTCGAGCCTGATTCTTAATTTTTATGAATTACTCTCCCTAGGCTTGTGGCCTGAGTGGCTAAGCCGAATAGGATTATAGATTTATAGCCCGCCGCCCAGCCCCTGGCCTTTCGTCTTCACCTCTTCGGACTTCAGTCTTTCCAATTCTCAATTTTTTCGTACAATACCCTAGCCCCTGGCCATGGAGTGGACCATGATCCTTGTCCGTCCGCCGACCGTCGTCGTCTTCGTCTTCTCCCATTATCGATGAGGGTGTCTTCTCTTCCCCCATCGGCTATCGGTGTTCGTCGGACTTCCGGACGGCCTTCATCGACTTCCGTCTTTCATCTTTCGGATGTCTTCTCTTCACCCATTGGCATCGGTGTTCGTCGGACTTTCGAGTGGTCTTCATCGACTTCCATCTTTCATCTTCTGGTTTTTCACCATCACCGACTCCAAGATTCCATCTTCCCCACCTGCCATCGTCAACGCGGCGACATAGGTCTTCCATCTTCACTCATCGAGTCATCAGTCATCACCGACATTGATCTTCGCATCCTCAGTCTTCACCTGTCGCCATCTCTGAGCTTAGAAGAAAGGGCATAGAGGTAAAAAGATCTGATACTTTCTGGTCTTGAGGTGATAACATGTTCTTGTTTTAAATAGTGACAAACTCCAAACATTGACCAACTAAAGATGGTAAAAAGACCATCTTCACCTGTCGCCATCTCTGGAAGTCTATAGACTCCGAACAATGACAAACTAACATAATAATCTAGTTTCGGGCCGGCCCGATTAGATTTGGGCCAAGCCGATTAGGTTCAGGCTGGCTCGATTGGGCCCGAGTCGGGCTCGGACTTGGGCCTCATATTTTAAAAAATTTTTGGGCTGAAGCTCATAAAAAAATTATGGGCCGGACTCAAGTAGATATGTAGCCCAACCCAATCCGGCCAGTTTCAGCCCTACCTACAAACCATCTCTTCTCCCACGATCCTTAGCGCCCCCTCCCCCGCAAAGTTTTTTTCCTTGGCGTGGCACCAACATTTACCTCATTGCTCGAATGAGGTGGCAGTCTTCTCTTCTGGGACACTGAAATGGAATCTCCCAGGAGAGCAACGGTATTTTTTTGTGTGGGATTTGTGAGTGTCTCCCACGAGAGAGGCATAGTGGGAGGAGTGCGGAGTACGGCTTGGTGAGGGAGTGTGAACATGTTGTGGATAGTGGGTGGGTGAAGGTGCCCGATAACTCGTATTCATCCTCTCTCTAATGGAGTGGGAGGCAAGCGGCGACCATGGTTTCTTCGATGGTATATGAGGCAGCGAGGAGCCTCGAGGGAGGCGACTTCAAGAGTGGGCTGCATGCTGCATCACGGTCACGATCACGGTCGCACGAGACCCCCTACCATCTCCTCCCTCGGTCACCCCACCCCCTTCATCCTCGGCAAGCACCTCTACTTCCTCCATTGTCGTTGTTGCCGTTGGCGGTGGCCCAATAGAATGGATGATAAATGGAGAGAGTTGAAAAGTTTCTACGATGATTTTTTTCCCTCCGCGTAAATCTTTAGACGTGTTGAATTGTGGTTAAATTGATCCAAAAATTATCTGCATTGCCGCTAAACTCCGACGAGGTAGTCGAGCTGCCGGTAAGAGGATGTGTGATACCCCAACCCCATCCGCACACATCTTAAAGTAAGTAAAAAAAAAAAAAAAAAAGAGAGAGGGGAGGGGGTGGGGGGCTAGGACGTGCTGGGAAAGATGGGATCAGTATAGAGATGGAAAGTTGGTGAAGAACTCCCGTGTTCTTCTCTTATAGGATTTCCTAAAAATCTTTAGAAAAAAAATTTGATTAGAACACTAATTTTTTGCCCTGATCCCTTTAGATTTTCTCATCGAAAAATCTTTAAAGAAATCACCGTTTAATCCTTTTTCTTTCTATTTTCCTGGTGGATAATCTTCTTTTGGCCGCCACAAATCAGAACAATTCCCATCGAAGATCAGGTAAATCTTTTATCATCTTCTCTCAATCTCTTATGGCTTTTAATCTTGAATTTTTTTACCAAATTTTTCCGTCAAAATCCCTTGATAATTTTTGTTTTTTCGAATCCCCTGTTTTGAGTTCGAAGTTTGATTTTCCAGTGCCTGTGCCACCGTCGGTCACCGAAATTAGTTGGCAGGGCGTCACCGGAGACTGCCCCATCGATCGGAGTGATGGTTGGCTGGGGGGGGAGGATATCCTCATCGAGAACAATGGGGAGCAAGAGCTCCCCTATTCTGTTAAAGAAAAGAAGGAGAGAAGGACGCGGGTTCCCTCTCCCGTGAAGAAAAAAAAAGAAAAAGAAAAGAAAAAGAAAAAAAAAATAACTAAAGATACATATGAGAAAAAATTTTCTCTCTTCTTTCTCTCCCTTCAGTCCGAACCCTTGCTTTCTCTCTCTAAAATATTAAACTTTCTCTCTCTAAAATTTTTTCTCTCTAGATTGTTTCTCTCTTGATGGATTTCTCTCTTTCAAAGTTATTTTTCTAAGATTAGCCTAGTGAAAAGCTTCCTTTTGATGATTTTGATCGAGCTTGGTGAAAGATTCAATTTTAAGTGAGATTTTTATTTAAAAGTTATTTAGATATTATTTTAAATTAGAATTAATACAAGAATATAATTTTAAACAATAAGTTCTAAAGATTCTTCTAAAGGTTAATCGATCTGTTCGTTCAGTGATCTGTGAAAGGTAAGTAATGAATCATCTTCTTGAGATATTTCATATTTATTTTGAAAGTAAATAATTATTTTTTAAAATTATACATAATTTATGAAATTATGATTTGAACGAAAAGTAATTCTGATATACTATAGTTTATTGATTATGTATATATTCAGTGAAAATTATGATATGTTATGATATAAAAGTGTTTTGATACAGATCGAATTTATGCTCTCAGCCTAACTATATTTCAGTGGATCCGATCAATGGGGATCATACGTTGGTACTCAATAGATTCTGTCAGTGGAGGTTATGCGCTGGTATTTAGTGGACTCTGCCAATGGAGATTGTGTGCTGGTATTCAGTGGACTCCGTCAATGAAGTTAAACATTGATTATAGTCGAGACTGTTGAGTTATGAGTATTTTGATTTGAATTAAATTTATGATTATATTATATGTGAATATTTGAAAAGATTGAATTTATATTGAATTAGCGTGAAATATATTTCGTATTTATTCATAGTATTATTTTTGAATATTATATAATATTTAAAATATCTAATTGAGATATTTGTTACTTATTGGACTGTCTAACTCATTACCTTTCTTTTTATTTTTCAGATCCAGTTAATTAATTTCGAGCGTGAATAATAATGTTGGGACAGAGGTTTTAGAGGTGAGATTTAGCATTATCACCTTCATTGAACTTAGATCTATTATTTTATTTTTAGTAAAACTTTATTTGATGGAAGATATTTGATTTAGTTATTTGAATTAAAGTTAAATAATAATTATTTGAATTTATTCTGCTGTGATGCATTGATATCGTGATGAGATGCCTTGTATGCTTATTGAGAGAGTTCTTCATAAGTATGCGGTGGTTGCCATGACCTCTGACTCACGATTTTGGATCGGGGGTGTGACAATTAATATGGTATCAGAACATAAGTAGATAAATTATGACACATGGAATTAAATATAGTATGAGTGTAGATGGGTTGACATCAAAAATATTGGGATGTTAAAGTATGAGTATCATAACAAACTCCTCTTAACAAGTAGATAAATGAATCTAATAAGATTTTACTACTATAGAGATTATTATGCCTCCCCGTCGAATGACAAAAATTACTCAAGGGACCGCAAGAGAGATATCGCAACCACGGGGTGGTAGCACTCCCTATCTGATTAGTGGCACCCCTTAGGAGGAGGGAGTCGTAGATCCTATTGGGAGTACTTTGAGAGTATGTCAGGAACCAGATATGGTTTAGTTAATGCAGACCCTAATTGGGATAGTGCAGATGCAACAACAAATACAGCAGCAAAAACTTGAACAACAACAGATACAACGAGATGCACAACAACATCCACATCCACCACAATAACATGGAGAGCAGCCAGTGCAACGAAATAACATTTCAAAATTTAAAAAGCTAGCTCCTCCAGCTTTCAAGGGAACTACTGAATCTTTGGAGGCTGACAACTGGATAGTGGAGATGAAGAAAGCCTTCGCTGACTAAGAGTACCATGATGAAGAAAAGATTCGATATGCAGCTTATTTACTACAAGGAGAAGCGTACAATTGGTGTCAGCGACTACAGTGTAAGTATGAACAAGATAGTGAAATACTTATCTGGGAGAGATTTCGGATTGCATTCTACGATCAGTATTTTTCTCGAAGTATAAAGATCCAAAAAGAGCAAGAGTTTATTTATCCAAAGCAAAGGGGTGTGAGTGTGACTGAATATGAAGTAAAATTTACAGAGTTAGCTAAATTTGCTTCGAGATTAGTGGATGGTGAGCAAGAACGAGTTCACAAATTTTAGATGAGGCTGAGAACTAAAATTCGAAAACAAGTGATGCCATATAAATTGACTATTTATGCGGATGTGGGAAACAAAGCTTTGATAATTGAAAGAGAAGTCAATGAATAACGTGTGGAAAGAAAAAGGAAGCAAAGAAAGAGAGTGAGATCAAATGATACACAAGTACAGAATAATAAAAATATCAAAAGTTCAGCTAAGGGAGCAACAGATAATAAGACTCAACAGATTGATGGTGAGCTGTGCTTCAGATGTGGCAGAAATCATCTACACAAAGATTGCCATTGGAATACAGGTGCTTGTTTCAAATATGGTCAGATGGATCATAAAATTGCTAACTGTCCACTAAGCATTAAAAATCAATTTGGCCAAAGAACTTATGAAGGACAAAATAAGGGTGGTGGACAGATTTCTAGTTTATGCACTTACTCAACAGAATACACAGGCTTCCCCTACAGTGGTGACAGGTAAGAAAAATTTCGAAAATAATTTTTTTTTTAGGAGGAGAGAATGTGATACCCTAACCCCATCCCCACACATCTTAAAGCAAGTTATAAAAAAGGGGGGGCTAGCACATGCTCTACACGTGCCGGAAAAGATGGGATCAGTGTAGAGATGGGAAGCTGGTGAAGAACTCCCGAGTTCTTCTCTGATAGGATTTCCTAAAAATCTTAGAAAAAGAAATTTGATTAGAACACTAATTCTTTCCCTTAAGAGATCTATTTAAAGGCCCTAATCCCTTTAGTTTTTCTCATCGAAAAATCTCCAAAGAAATCACCATTTAATCCTTTTTCTTCCTGTTCTTCTCGGTGGATAATCTTCTTTTGGCCGTCGCAAATCAGAACAATTCCCATCGAAGATCAGGTAAATCTTTCTATCATCTTCTCTCAATCTCTTATGGGTTTTAATCTTGAATTTTTTTGCCAAATTTTTCCATCAAAATCTCTTGATAATTTATATTTTTTCGAATCCCCTATTTTGAGTTCGAAACTTGATTTTTTGGTGCCTATGCAACCACCGATCACCGAAACTAGTTGGTAGGGCATCATCGGGGACTGCCCCACCGGTCGGAGTGATGGTTGGCTAGGGGGAGATATCCTCATCGGGAACAAGGGGGAGCAAGAGCTCGCCTGTTCTGTTAAAGAAAAGAAAGAGAGAGGGACGCGGGTTCCCTCTCCCGTGAAAGAAGAAGAAGAAAAAAAAGAAAAAAAAACTAAAAATAAATATGAAAGAGAGTTTCTCTCTCTTCTCTCTCTCCCTTCAGTCTGAACCCTTGCTGTCTCTCTCTTTCTCTCTCTATTTTTTCTCTTTAGAATTTTCTCTCTCTAAATTATTTCTCTCTCTTGATGGATTTCTCTCTCTCAAAGTTATTTTTTTAAGATTAGCCTAGTGAAAAGCTTCTTTTTGATGATTTTGATCGAGCTTAGTGAAGGATTCGATGTTAAGTGAGATTTTCATTTAGAATTTATTTAGATCTAATTCTAAATTAGAATTAATACAAGAATATAATTTTGAACAATAGGTTCTGAAGATTTCTCTAAAGGTTAATCAATCTGTTCGTTCAGTGGTCTGTGAAAGATAGGTAATGAATCATCTTTTTGAGATATTTCATATTTATTTTGAAAGTAAATATTCTTTGAAATTATGCATAATTTATGAAATTATATTTTGAACGAAAAGTGATTCTGAAATACTGTGTTGGTGCAGAATTCTGCCGAAGCCGGAGTTGCTGGAGTCGAGAAGATCGTGGCTGCCGTCGGGACCTGCAAGGAAAGTCTAAACCGAAATTGGAGGTATTCCGACAAGACCCTCTGACGCTCAAGTCAGTACTCTGCTTCAACAGAAATAGAGTGCTCGAGCAAAAATTTTAGCAGAGTTTCGAGATAGAGTTTTAGAGCTTAGAAAAGAACGTATCTGAGGATCCTTATTTATAGACGGAGAGCGTAACTGACTGACAGTGACATCTGTAACCGTTTGGTAGTGGGCCATTCAGAGCCGTGTGGAGTTTGTTACGGAGAGTAGTGGCGTCAGAGGTCGTTCAGAGCCACGTGGAGCTTGTTGCGGAGAGTGGAGTGGTGTCCATTGTCGTGACTTGCCAGAGAGTGGTGGAGCTGCGTGGAATCCATTGCAAAGAGTGGAGCAGGGTGGCGGTTCTTGTCATGGCTTGTCAGAGAGTGGTGGAGCCACGTGGAATCCATTGCAGCGAGTGGAGTAAGGTAGTGGCCCTTGTTGTGGCTTGTCAGAGAGCTTGGATCTGTCGGCTGAAGCTCGATTGGGATGCCTGATGGAGCAGAATGGCTCTTTACATCGTCGTTCTAGGAGAGGCTCGGACGTTCCGAGGTCGCTGACGAATCTACTATTGTCGGATGCTTCGGGCACTGACATCTCAGGCGGGAGTCACCTGCTGTAGGAGCTCGGATGGAGATTTTCTGTTGGCGAAGTTCGGAGAAGTCCGATCGCTAGAGAAGTCCGTCTGGGATTTATCTGATGTGGAAGCTCATCTGAAGTTCGTCCGTCAGAGAAGTCTAATTTTATGGAAAGCCTGGTAGGAGGTCGGGCGGCGATGGACTTCGGATAGCACTGGGGAGGCTTGGCAAACATCGGAGGCAATCGACTATCGCAGGGACCCAGCTGCTGGAGCTCGTTCGGAATCCATCCGTCGGAGAAGTAGCTCGACTGAAGTCTATCTGTAATAGAAGTTCGGAGAAAATTCGTTTACAGTAGAGGCTTGAATGAAATTTGCTTACAGTAGATGTCTGGGATAGACAGCCCGCTGTAGGAGTTCGGAGTAGACCGTTCGTAGTAGAAGCTCGGCTCTCGCGGGAGCTCGATTGGGATCCGAAAGGCGGTCGACCATCGTGGAAACTTGGATGGAGTCTGGTTACCGTAGAAATCTCGCTGTCGGGGAAGCTCGGATGCAGACGAAGTCCGAAAAAAATTTGAAAAATAGTTGGTTGCTGTAGAAGGTCGGCTAATAGTGGGGCCCAGAGGACCTTTAAGGTGGCCCAGAGGATGAATGCAGAAGTTTATTGTCGGAGAAGTTCGGACGGTCGAGGGGGTTCGGAGAGACGCCACATATAAGGTCGGGAGCCGGAAGAGCCCTGGAAGGATCGATCTTTTATAAACTTTAGCCGGGGGGTATTTTATACCCAACACCAGTCCCCCTACTTTCGAGTTCGGGTTCCGAATGAAGGAAGTACAGAAAAATTCTCACGATCGAAGCTGCTTCCCTCGATTTCTGCACTCGACGGTTGCTAGATATTTTGACGTTCAGCACGCTGGTACTGAAGTCTTTTCGAAAAAGATTTCTTCTTTTCGAAATTTCTGCTAGGGTGTGGCTCTAGGTACGGCGTAATAATGACTTTGTCAGCTGCCTGCCGTTTTCAACAGTCTGTCAAGGTGGGTGGGACACGCGGCGAATGCAGACCGACTAGAGGAGATCCGCAATCATTATTGCATCGGATCTCGGGGTCTATTTAAACACGTTCTCCTCCTTCAGGGGTTTCACTTTGCTTGAGAGAATTCCTCAGTTTCCCTCCTCTTTTTCAAGAGCTCCGGCTTCCTCTAGCATCCTTCCCGATCTTAGACGTCCTTCGGGTCGACCTCCATCGTCCTCGCCGTCTCCCTATACTCCTGGGGTCAATCTAGGTTAGTTTCGAAACTTTCTGTCGTTTTCCCATCCTTTCTTCTTCGTATTCTGTTTATTTAGCTTTCTCGGGGGCCTGTTTTCTATTTTTCTTGATTTTTTGAGATTTTTGTGGCTTCCATTTGATCCAAAATATCCTCTGATATCTCCTCTTCTAGCAGTTCTAGGAGTTCATTAGTCCCAGTTTCCCACAGTATTGGTATCGTAGACGAACCCGTAGCTAGGACCGAACCTTGTCTGGCCTTTGCGCCGGACACCATCCCCGGCTCCTTGACTTCGGATGAACTCTCACTGATAAGGATTCAGTATGGAGTTCCTCTGGAGTACGAGCTGGAGCTTCCCGGGCCATCTGACCGGGCTATCGCCCCTCCTCCCGGCTGCTTCTGTCTGTACCAGGAGGCCTTCTGTGCCGGACTTCGACTTCCACTGCCGTCCTTTATCGTTGCTCTCTTTCGTTTTCTGAACATTTCTCTAGTTTCCGTCGTGCCAAACTCCTTTAGGTTTTTGATAGGGTTTCTTTCTCTTCGTAGTTTAGCCGAAGTTTGACCGACTCTTTCTTTGTTTAGAAACTTTTACACCTTCAAGCGCCATCCCTCGGCAAAAGATTGATGGTACTTCTCCCCCCAGTTCGGTAGAAAGGGATTGCTGAAAGGCGCCCCCTCTTCTGTCCATAACTGGAAGGAGAGGTTCTTCTACGTCCGATGTCCAATCTTAGAGCTAGGATTACCCCCTTGGGGTTCTCTGAAGGATTCCGTCCGTCGGGCCTCTAGCCTGGAAAGGGACGACCTCGAAGCCTCAAAAAAGCTCGAGGCCTATCGAGCCCCTCTCCTCCCCGAACTTCTGAGGGAACAACTTTTGTTCAACGTCGGCCTGAGCCCCATTAACCCTGTCGGTATCTCTCCCCTTTTTTTTTTTTTTTTTATTCCATTTCGGAGCCATGCTGATTTTCTTTTATCGCAGACATGGATGCAAGCGTGGCTCGGAGGTTAGCCCAGGATCTGAAGACCCACAAGAGAAAAGACACCTCAACCTCGGAGTCGATGAAGAAAGCCAGGACAGAAGGGACAAGCTCGACCGTGCCTGCTCCAATGTCTGTCACCGTCGAAGCCCCTTCCGACGTCGAACCTGAAGTCCCCCGAGCCCCTTCACAGAGCCCCCCGGCCGAGGGTCCTATTTCGGAGGTTCGTCCCGAGGGGGCACCCGGGGTCGAAGGGAGGAGGAGAAAGAAGACCCTAGCCCAGAGGAGTCGCAGTCGCAGGGCTGTTGCTGATGGGGCCGGCGGCTCCGAGGAAGACCTGGAAGAAAATCCCTTCAACAACAGGGACTTAATAAAGAGGCTGGTCGAAGGGTGCATTCTGCCCGAGGTAGTCGAGAGGATCGTCCTCGCCGATCCCGAGCTGTGGGTCTGAGACTCTCTGAGATCTTTCCTCGAAGTAGGTTAACTCATCCTTTTCCTCCTTCCTGCTTCTTTAATTTAT
Organism: Elaeis guineensis; assembly: GCF_000442705.2. Taxonomy (NCBI): domain Eukaryota; kingdom Viridiplantae; phylum Streptophyta; class Magnoliopsida; order Arecales; family Arecaceae; genus Elaeis; species Elaeis guineensis. Next base: position 179,843 of record NC_026005.2, read on the forward strand.
TCTTCAGCCCTTATGTCGACTCCCCGACCTTTCTTGCAGATTGGGCACCAGCTCGTCGCCAACGTCGAGGCGGCGAAGATCGCCAAGAGGGAGGTAGCTCGGGCAGAAGAAGGTTGCCTAGCCGGGGCCGCCTGCCTTGAGGAAAAAATTGTCGAGGTCCTAAGTCTCCAGGAGGTGCTGGAAAAAGAGGGACAAACCTCGTCTGATCTGAGGACCATTTTGGAGGAGGAGAGAGGGAAGGCTGAGGCTGAGGTCTCCGCATTGAGGGCATAGGTTTTCGAGTGGAAGGAGCAGGCTTCCGAGTTGAAGAAGCAGATTTTCGAGCTGAAAGCGCAGATTCCATCTCTGGTCTCGGAGGCAAGGGCTCGAGCAGTGGAGGAGTTCAAAGCCTCCTCCGAGATGGAGGATCTAAAGGTCAAGTTCGGTCAGGACGCCTTCATCAAGGGGTTTGAGCTCTGCTAAGAGAAGGTGGCTGGGAGGTTTTTCGAATTAGATCTCAGCTTTCTGAATGAGGTGTCCGATGATGAAGCCGGACCATCCGAAGTCGCTGTCGGTCCTCTTCCAACCGGGACCTCGTCGACTGCCGTGGCCACCGCTGACGATCTTCCGGGGATGCCAACCCCTTCTACTTTTGCCCCAGAGGTCCGAAACCTCTATTTTTGTATTTTTTCTTTGTGGTGATTTTTTTCTCATTCTCTTGTACTTGAAATTTATTTGATCAATGAAGTCGGATTCGTCTTTACGGAGGGTTCCCCCCCTTTTTTTTGTATTCTTTTCCTTCTTTTTGTCTTCTTGCATTAATTTGAGTCATGGCGCTCTTGTCCTCCAACGACAGTGTCCTGCCGAAGCTCTTCCCCTACCGGAGGGTATTTCCTTGAAGTCGATGATACGAGATCTCCAAAGGAAAGTTTGTCAGTTGACAAGAAAATCCAAGAAGCTGGAAGATGAACTTCACCGGCTGAAGGAGAGCCATTCAGAGGCCACCGCGGAGGCTACTCGCTTTCAGGACCTCCACAAGAAAAGTTTCATGGAATACACCAAAAGGAAAGCCGACTTCATTACGGAGCTTGAGGAACTCAAAAACGTGTCAGCGATCGGTCTTGGACTCAGGCTTCCAAGATCAGCTCCCTTAAAGTCGAGCTAGCGATCGCACGGGAGAAGATCGACCGGCTGGAAGGGAGCTCGTCCGGGCTCACAGTCCAGACTGACCGCGACCAAGACTGGTCGAAGAAGTTCTCCGACCTTCAAAAGTAGCTGCAGGACGTCGAGGTGAATTACGACGCCTATCGAGTCGGCTGGAGCAGACAAATAGAGGACTACCGAAGGAGGCTCCAGACGGTGATTGACAAAGTTGCCTGCCTTCAGAGGCGGCTATCTGAGAGAGTCCAGCCTGTCCCTACACAAGGTTCTGACGAGCTTTGCTCCTTGAAGGAGACTATGGCGGAACTGTCTGTAGCCCTTGGGCGGGAGGAAGCCAAATTATGACGGCTGAAAGTTCAGCTGGTCCACGAGCAGTAGGCAGTCAAGGATGCCGAGGCGGAGTCCGAGGTCTTGAGGAGGAGGCTTCGAGAGTCGGAGGACGAGCGCCGGCAGTTCCATCAGATGTACCAGGATATGCTGCTAAAAAAGATGGAACTAGAAGAGGAAGTCAAAAATTTAAGGTGATTCATAGTAAGGGCCGAAACTGAGAGCTCGAAGTCGGAAGAAACTGGGCTTCCTTAGAGCCTCTTCTTCTTCTCTTTTTTTTTCTTTTTGTTTTTGGCCTTTAAGGCTTTGTAACGTGTACTTCACCAACGAAATAAAAATGAAATTGTCTATTATCTTGTCCATTCTTGTATTAAATGATTGTTTACCAAACTTCATTTGTCTTCCGTCTTGTTCGACGTCGAAGTTGTCTGAAGGTTTTTGGCCGTCGTCGTGTCGATTCGTCCTTAGGGACTGAAGATTTTCGCCAAGGGTATTCTCTCTCGTCGAGATGAGGTCCCTGGTGCCTTTGATGTAGTTTATTTTTTATCTATCACCGATGTAGTTCGTCATTTTTTTTTCGTCTCCCTTTTTCTTCTGTGTTCGAGTGAGGGTCTTCCCTCTGCTCTTGACGGGATCGTGAGAGTGTAGAGGAGTCATTGAGGAAGCTTTCCTCCTTATCGATCAACTAAATCTTTATTTGCATCGGGACGAGGTCCTCCCCTTATTTCCGACAGTCGGTTTCAGCTCGTGTTAGGACGAGGTTCTCCTCCTGTTCCTAACAAAGCTGTGGGGGCACATAAGGGCCGTTGTGAGGGCCTCTCCCCCCATCTGGTCTTTAGAAAATTGGGCTTTCGACTTTGCTCATGTTAGGATGAGGTTCTCTTCCTGTTCCTAATAAGACTGTGGGGGCACCTAAGGGCCGTTGTAAGGGCCTCTCCCCCCATCCGATCTTTAGAAAATTGGGCCTTCGACTTTGCTCATGTTAGGACGAGGTTCTCCTCCTGTTCCTAACAAAGCTGTGGGGGCACATAAGGGCCGTTGTAAGGGCCTCTCCCCTATCCGATCTTTAGAAAATCAGACCTTCGACTTTGCTCATACTAGGACGAGGTTCTCCTCCTGTTCCTAATAAGGCTGTGGGGGTACATAAGGACCGTTGTAAGGACCTCTCCCCCCATCCGATCTTTAAGAAATCAGACCTTCGACTTTGCTCATGCTAGGACGAGGTTCTCCTCCTGTTCCTAACAAGGCTGTGGGGGCACATAAGGGCTGTTGTAAGGGCCTCTCCCCCCATCCGATCTTTAGAAAATTGGGCCTTCGATTTTGCTCATGCTAGGATGAGGTTCTCCTCCTGTTCCTAACAAGGCTATGGGGGCACATAAGGGCCGTTGGAAGGGCCTCTCCCTCCATCCGATCTTTAAGAAACCAGACCTTCGACTTTGCTCATGTTAGGATGAGGTTCTCCTCCTCTTCCTAACGCGCTTAATTCCGTTTGTATGGGGGAGTTATCTCCTGTCGTTATAAGCTCATACCAAAAGAAAAAATACGCAAATATGAAAAAAAATTTTATTCAGGGCAAAGTTGTCGGTAATACATTCGTCGATTTTTCAAACCCTATAGCTGCGGAAGGTCTGCTCCCCGTTGGGGTCCCCCTGAGATGGAGTTGATGATCCCAATCGGAGGTCGATCTTCAGACTGCTCCTCCCTCCTTGGCGGTTCTGGCTGCGGCAGGGCCCTAGGCCGATCTTCCCTTCCTTCAGGTCGGCGTCGAATGAATCTGTCGAGCCGACCTCATCTAATGAGCTCCAAGATGAGGCTCGTCTAATGAGCTCCTCGATCTCGTCTCGGAGCTGAATACACTCCTCCGTGTCGTGGCTATGGTCACGATGATAGAGGCAGAATTTGTTCGGGTTGCGCTTCCCAGGATGCGAGCGCATCCTCTCCGACCTTGGGAGCTGCTCCCTAACCTCCATCAGCACTTGAGCTTTCGATGTGTTGAGAGGGGCATAGCTGTGGAACCTTCCGAGAGGAGAGCCTCGTCGAACTCGACGGTCCGGGCTTCTCTGTTTACGAGCTCAGGGAGGAGTCCGAACGCGCCTATGTCCGGGAGGAGTTCGAGAACGTGGCCGAACTTCACTCATCCCTTTTTCAATTGCGAGCTTGCTCGAGTCTCCCGCCTGCCGCTCTCTCGCGGTCTCCTCGTCCTTCATCTTGAAGGCTTCTTCTGCTCGGGCATATCCTTCGACCTGAGCCAGCAAATCGGCAAAATTTCTGGGATACTTCTTTTCCAAGGAGAATAGAAGGTCGTTCTTCTGAAGGCCGCCTTTCAGAGCGGCCATCGTGATCGATTGATCCAAGTTCCAGACTTCCAACACAGCGATGTTGAAACAGTTGACGTAAACCCGGATGGATTCCCCCTCCCTTTGCTTGATGTTGATGAGGGACTCCGAACCTCTCCGGGGATGCCGGCTGCTAATAAAATGAGCCGCAAATTGGTGGCTCATCTGGTCAAAAGAAAAGATGGTACCCGACTTCAACGCCGAGTACCAGTTCCTTGCTGCTCCCTTTAGGATGGATGGGAAAGCTCGGCACAGAATGGCGTCTGGCGCATCATGGAGCAGCATCATTGTTCGAAAGGCCTCCAGGTGGTCAACCGGGTCTGAGGTCCCGTCATAGCTTTCGAATTGGGGGAGCTTGAAGTTAGGCGGGATCGGTTCCTGCATGATCATTTGAGAGAAGGTGGGTCAGTACAGATGTCCTGACCATAAGCAGGGGGAGCGTGGTGGAGTTCTTCGATCCGCCGGTTCATCTCCTGGAGCCTTCGATCCAGGAAGTCCTCTCGATTGTGGATCTCGAGGGTCTTCGGGCAGAATGGAGGTAGAGATCTTCCGAGAGTAGAATCATGTTCGGACTGAGGGCTCTCCACCCTCGGATTTATCTTTCCGAGAAAGACGGGGCGACTGACCCAAGTGGCCCACCCTACTGTCGGATTTTGGAATTCCGACGACGTTCTCTCCAACCGCACTGACGCCTGCAGCTGTTGTTACTGTTGCATGGCCGGCATCGCTTCAGTGAGGCCTCTGACCTGCTGAACCAGCAGGTCGAATTGCTCCGCACCGACTGTCGTTGCGGAGAGGAGGAGGAGCCTGAGAAACTGGAGGTGAGGCTGGAGCCTGAGATCTGGCCGCGAAGGCCATGGATCGCCTGGTGGATGCTTTGCGGGGAGGCATCGGGTGAAGATCTAGTAGAAGAAGGAGAAGAGGATGTCGGAGAAGATGACCGGAATCAGTCCCGTTGAGCACTTCTTTAAAAATAAGGGTACTGCAAAGACACACCCTTCCTCTAGCGTCAATTCTGTTGGTGCAGAATTTTGCCAAAGCCAGAGTTGCTGGAGTCGAGAAGACCGTGGCCGCCGTCGGGACCTACAAGGGAAGTCTAAACAGGAGTTGGGGGTGCTCCGACAAGACCCTCCGACGTTCAAGTCAGTACTCTGCTTCAACAGAAATGGAGTGCTCGAGTGAAAATTTTAGCAGAGTTTCGAGATAGAGTTTTAGAGCTTAGAAAAGAACGTATCTGGGGATCCTTATTTATAGACGGAGAGCGTAACTGACTGACAGCGACGTCTGTAACTGTCTGGTAGTGGGCCATTCAGAGCCGTGCGGAGTTTGTTACAGAGAGTAGTGGCGTCAGAGGTCGTTCAGGGCCACGTGGAGCTTGTTGCGGAGAGTGGAGTGGTGTCTTTTGTCGTGACTTGCCAGAGAGTGGTGGAGCTGCGTGGAATCCATTACAGAGAGTGGAGCAGGATGGCGGTTCTTGTCGTGGCTTATCAGAGAGTGGTGGAGACGCGTGGAATCCGTTGCAGCGAGTGGAGTAAGGTAGTGGCCCTTGTTGTGGCTTGCCAGAGAGCTTGGATCCGTCGGCTGAAGCTCGGCTGGGATGCCTGATGGAGCAGAATGGCTCTTTACATCGTCGTTCTAGGAGAGGCTCGAATGTTCCGAGGTCGCTGACGAATCTACTGTTGTCGGACGCTTCGGGCGCGGACATCTCAGGCGGGAGTCACCTGCTGTAGGAGCTCGGATGGAGATTTTCTGTTGGCGAAGTCCGGGGAAGTCCGATCGCTAGAGAAGTCCGTCTGGGATTTATCTGATGTGGAAGCTCATCCAAAGATCGTCCGCTGGGGAAGTCCGATTTTATGGGAAGCCTGGTAGGAGGTCGGTCGGCGATGGACTTCGGATAGCGCTGGAGAGGCTCGGCAGACATCGGAGGCAATCGGCTATCGCAGGGACCCAGCTGCTGGAGCTCGTCCGGAATCCATTCGCCGGAGAAGTAGCTCGGCTAAAGTCTACCTGTAATAGAAGTTCGGAGGTAATTCGTTTACAGTAGAGGCTTGAATGAAATTTGCTTACAGTAGATGTCTGGGATAGACAGCCCACTGTAGGAGTTCGGAGTAGACCGTTCGGCTCTCGCAGGAGCTCGATTGGGATTCGGAAGGCGGTCGACCGTCGTGAAAACTTGGATGGAATCTGATTACCGTAGAAATCTCGCTGTCGGGGAAGCTCGGATGCAGACGAAGTCCAGAAGAAATTCGAAAAATAGTTGGTTGCTGTAGAAGGTCGGCTAACAGTGGGGCCCAGAGGGCCTTTGGGGTGGCCCAGAGGATGAATGCAGAAGTTCATTATCGGAGAAGTCCGGACGGTCGAGGGGTTCGGAGAGACGCCACACATAAGGTCGGGAGCCGGAAGAGCCTGGAAGGATCGATCTTTTACAAACTTCGGCTGGGGGGTATTTTATACCCAACACTATGGTTTATTGATTATGTATTTATTCAGTGAAAATTATGATATGTTATGATATAAAAGTGTTTTGATACAGATCGGATTTATACTCTCAGTCTAACTATATTTCAGTGGGGCCCATCAATAGGGATCATACATTGGTACTCAGTGGATCCTGTCAGTGGAGGTTGTGCGCTAGTATTTAGTAGACTCTGTCAGTGAGGATTGTGCGCTGGTGTTCAGTGGATCCTGTCAGTGAGGGTTGTGTGCTGGTATTCAGTAGACCCCGTCAATGGAGGTTAAACGTTAGTCATAGTCGAGACTGTTGAGTTATGAGTATTTTGATTCGAATCGGATTTATGATTATATTATATGTGAATATTTGAAAAGATTGGATTTACATTGAATTAGCGTGAAATATATTTCATATTTATTCACAGTATTATTTTTGAATATTATATAATATCTAAAATATCTAATTGAGATATTTATTACTTACTGGACTGTCTAGCTCATTATCTTTCTTTTTATTTTTCAGATCCAGATAATTAATTTTGAGCATGAATAATAATGTTGGGACATAATTTTTAAAGGCGAGATTTAGCGTTATCAACTTCATTGAACTTAGATCTATTATTTTATTTTTAGTAGAACTTTACTCGATGAAAGACATTTGATTTAGTTATTTGAATTAAAGTTAAATAATAATTATTTGAATTTATTTCATTGTGATGTATTGATATCATGATGAGATGCTTTGCATGCTTATGGAGAGAGTCTTCATAAGTATGCGGTGATTGCCATGACTTCTGACTTGCGATCTCGGATCGGGGACGTGATAGGATGCTTCTGATCGACGAATGGAGAAAAGATCTGCATAAAAAGTCCGCTTGTCGAAGATTGTTCGGTGAGAAATCTTTCAACGTTTTAGTCAGCCAGAGTAAGAAAATAATAGAAAGAATCACTGTACTTTTGGAGTCGAGAGTTATAGTCATAGATACTCGGTTAATTATCGTGGAGATATCTAGCCGGGTATCGAGTATAATAATTGGTAGAATACTGAACCGTAGAATAACCATGTCATCTAAATTGCCGTCTAACATAATCAATTACATCCCGAGTAGAATTACCAGTCGATATCCTCGGTGCAGCTATCTTAACCGGTCGTCAGAATATTTATCTCAATAATGTGGATATGATCCGATCAATAATTTTTCCCTTCTGACAGAACTGAGGACGCTGAATCCGTAAGGATGGATGACAAAATAAACCAGACTGCATGACTCAAAGTTTGAGGTTCAAAGCCTGGTCGCACAGACAACCTCATCAAGACTCGCGCGTAAACCAATCTCTTTGCGAAAGATAAGAAAGTGCAATCGAGTGGATGAAGAGCGATGAACACCGTCAGATAATTTCCGCATAGAATTATTATGCAAAAGCTTTGACGAATGATAAGTCCGGACCGCGTACGCCCACGAGCCCGGCGAACGGTCGAAAATTCGAAAAGCATCAGAGAGCGGGCCGATCCCAACCCCCCCCTCCCTCTGAGCACAAAAAAAATTTTGGTCCTACCCCTTAAGGCCACTCCATTTAAAATTTGAAATGGTCTCATGCGGCTACCGGGTACCTCAGTCTAAACGCACCCTTCGTTAATGCCTTATCATATTTATACACACTACCACCGTAGAAGGGTACGACATACCATGCCCCTATAAATCTCCGTGTTGTAAGATGAGCTCAAACAGAGGAGGCGTCCCAATTGCAGGCCATCTCTCTCAATCCTCATCTACCAAACCATCCGTTTCTTTTTCTATGAGGTCTCTCTCAGATGTCTTGAACAAACATCTCTGTGATTCTCTCTGCTCTCCCCCTCTGCTTTTTCTGCCACGTTCCTATTTTACATCCATTTCATGTTAGCGTTGAGGGTCCTTCTTGGATTCCCTTGCTAAGAATACGAGGATTGTTGATTCTTATTTTCTGTTTGACAACGCTTATTCTGAGTGATGTTATGACTTATTGATTTTATGCCTTGTTATTGTTCATTTTATAATTGTCTGGGCATTGCAAGATACTGTCTGATATACTCGGTTTGTTGCTGGAATGCCCGAAAGCTGTGCTCTAGAATTGCTGCATTTTTTTTTTTTAAATCCTTTTCGGCAGCTTTATTTTTTCTGGTTCTTCTCTTGGATTTGTGCGTTTGAAATTTCGTTTTTATTAAATTATATTCAGATTCCAGATAGCAATGTTCTTTGAATTCATTTTTCTCTTAAATCTGCTTCAACATCATGTGCATGAGAAAACCTCGTTTTAACTTAGCTGATTGATCCATTACGACTCGGCTCTCGCAGATCTTCACTTGGGCATTCTCTCAAGCACTCATCTATCATCGCTTTTTGGTTTTAATTTCTTCTAGGCACCCATAGATCCCGGTTCGATTTGTCTCCTTGCTCGCCTTGCAGCTTTTGATAAGGATGAACTCGTTGCCGGATGCGATTATCCAGCACATCCTTTCCCTCCTGAGCAATGCCCGTGACATTGCAGCCTGCACATGTGTCTCCAAGCGGTGGAAGGAGGCCACCCTTTTCATCCCCTCCCTCTACTTCCCCCGCAACTCCTTCGATGCCATCCCCCGTCCCGATGCCGATGCCACTATTGGCCGCATGATCTCCTCCACCTTCCGGCTTGAGGAGCTTGTCCTCTACTGTCCCTTCTTGGCCTCAAGCCTTGCCTCCTGGCTGTCCTCCTGCAGCTGCTGCCTCCGTGTTCTTGAGCTCCGGATGGATGGTGCTGCTGATAAGGTGGTCGGAGGCAGCGAGGGGCCCCACCAACTCGACTGCATAGATGTGGCAAAAGGGTTGGAGGCCCTCAAGCTTTGGGGTGTTTCCTTGACCAGGTCCCCCAATTGGGGCTCCTTCCAGAGGCTCCACACATTGGAGATTATTGGAGCGACTCTGAGGGATAGCGCATTGAAGGATGCAGTGCATGCTTGCCCAAACCTGACTCACTTGGCACTACTTGGGTGTGATGGCATTGGCTCGGTGTCAATAGAATTGGAGCGATTGGAGAAGTGCAGGTTGGATTTCTTGGGTCCAGGGAATTGCTCGCTCTTGCTCAGCTCGCCAAGCCTTCAGGTGCTTGAGATCCAAGGTTTCAGCTGGGTACGAGTAAGCCAGAACCATCGCTTGAGAACTCTATGCATTGCCAAAAATACAGGTGATTGGTGCAGAATTTTTAACAAAATGCAATGGAAACCATGTTCTTTGTGGAGTTTAAATTGATGACATATGTGCCCCTTATTTATTTGTTGTTTTGGTAAAACGGTTGGAACTCTTAGCTGATTTGTTTTTGGGCTTTTTCTCAAAAAGAAGATTGCTTTAAAACTTGACCCGATCTTAAGTTCTATATCTGTGTGCTAAAGTTGCTTTCCTCCTCTCAAGTGTTTATAATACACTTGCGGAAATTAAGAACATGTTAGAAACTACTAGGTGCAGTACTGGGGTTTAATATTCTTTTCCAGTTAAGAATTTCTCTTGGTTAAGCTACATCTACTTAGTGATTTTAATTATTGCTGTGAAATATCTTTAGGGAGAGTGTACAAGGTAGACTTGGGGAAGCTCGCAGACCTAGACTACTTGTCCCTCAGAGGGGTACAATGGAGCTGGAGTGCCATACATTCTGTCCTACAATGTGCAAGTGAGGTGAAACACCTAGTTATGAAGATTGAATTTTGTGGGGATTTCGACACATTCCAACCCTTTCCAGAGATTGACTTGGTTGAGTTCTTCAATAACCATCCAAAGCTGCGGAACTTCGAGATCCATGGGGCAATGTTTGCTGCATTATGCCAAAAGAACAGCCTAAAAAGTGTTAGTAATTCTGTATTCACAATGTTCCACTTTTCAAATTGAATTGATTAGTGATAGGTGGTAATTATGGTTTTTCTCCCTCCCCCTTCTCTTGCAGCTGGATTCGAGCTTTGTGATTCGTTGCTTGGAGAAGGTTCTCATCACTGTGAGATCCCCACTGAATGCAGAGCAAAAGTTGAACACTCTAGAATCCTTGGTTATGTACAGTGTGAAGCTGCGCAAGATGGTCATTAGAATTTCTCAGATGAAGAACTGCCATGAAACTGCTGATGATTTCTTTGAGGAGATTTGCAAATTCAAGCAAATGAATTGTAAAATAGTCTGGATTGAATAAAACAGGTGCCTTCTTTAAATTATGCTGATTGTTGTATTGGGTTATTTATTGAATTCAACTGTTATTCAGCTGATATTTACCATTCTTCTTCACTTCAATTGAAATGCCCTAGTCAGCTTCAGCTGTGGTAGAGTTTTCTCTGTAATTTCTGAACTCAGTGGGCATTAATTCAGGGCGTGAAAACATCAAGGAGGACAATATTTTTCAATTTGATCTCACTGTGAAATTGTGACTTCAAACTGAATGATATTTTGTTTATTCATCTGCATAAAGATCGTTTTGTTGGAGAAAAAAAATGCTCAGAAACTTATTATCTATATGATAATTTCAGGTTTTGACTGATGCTTTGGGAAGTTGTTCTCTAGCCCTGTTTTGCAGATGGGGACTGACGAATGTTAATTGTCTTTTCAGCTTTGATATATTTTTTGATTAGGTCATGGCAATTATTCTCATCTTTACAATACAAACTCAATGAGGATGTCTTGGTGAAAGGTTTCTATAGTGGATTGTGTTTTTAATTATGAAATCAACTATGCATTACATTGTGATCATGTCTGAATCAAGTAAAAGGTTCATGTTAGTTCATCCTAAAACATAACTGAACCTGGCATGCTTCTCTTAGTTCTGCATCTATGCTTCTAGAGGTTTCAATTGTTTAGCATGAACTAAGGCATTGGCGGTGGTTCCGTCCTCCTATATCAAAAGTTTGGCGGCTCATGTATCCAAAAAACCCAAAAAATAATCAGATGTTTCTATATGTATGTCAAAACTTTTATGTATTTAGTGCAGATCATAGAAAAATATTATGAGTGCCTATAACATACTCGGAAGGAGTTTTCTTTTTGTGGAGCAGCTATTGAACCAGAAAAGTTTTATGAACCATATATTTTTGACCTAAAATAATTTCAAGTAAGGTACTTCAAGAGAGGTTAGCCATCCTGACTTTCCAGTGATGTCAATTTTAATGCAAGTCAGCTGTATATCGTTATCTTGTGTGGGAATGGCAGGGCTTTCTTTTCCTAGTTGTTTTCAGGGTTGGGAAATGTGATATTAAACATTACTGGTTGGTTTCACAAGTTTTAAGGGTTCAGGTGCTTAGTTCTCGACACGTTTGGAAAAGAAGATGAGAGTATTTATAAGTGATGTTAAATGTCAGAACTCATTTGGTAGTTGATTTTTTTTTATTTTAGTATTTTTTAAATGAGTAGTTTGGAACCGCCAAGAATAATTTCTGGATTCTTTTATATTTGCATGGGTGCCTTAAGAAATCCTGGCAATGTCATTGCAGGCCTCATATGAAACCATTTTATATTCATTTTCTGGTTGATCGCAGAAAAGTTTTAGTACTTAATGGAACTTAGGCAAGATGTCCAAATCATGTTTCTTTACAAATACAACATTCTGCAGTGAAGGATACCTAACACAAGAACTCATTAAACTTTTAAATTATGTTGAAGAACTTTGACCTCATCAGCAGACTTTGAGAAACAGTCATCGTTTGTTATGTCTTGTTTGATTCTTGAAGTAGTATTCCCAAGTTGGAGGGTTATTAGTCTTGTAGGATATGTTAGCGGCCTTTGTCTTATCAACATGCCTCGTTTCTCTCAAGTCTCTAGTAGGCTAAAATAATCTTATCCAGCCATTGTCTTTATATCCTTGATTTATTAGCAACTTCAATTCCGGTGGTTTACTAGATGTTCATTCCATAAAACCCACTCATCTATACCTTCTTTATTAATTGTGTTTTGCGATCCTATTTTCATGGTTAGCTTCTGCTGCCATTCAGTGTTCAAGTTCCCAGAATTCATTAAATTTGTGAAAAAAACCTTTTGACTCTTGTTGATTATTCATATGGTGTACAGGGCATTCTGGAACTCTTTTGGATCATATTAAACATTGAGGGTCATCTCACTTTGTTACTCAGGCGATTGCAAATTAAATTCATAAATTATCATTTTCTGGTATCTTTTGTAGACTGAACTTAGTTAACTCTATTCTAGCGGATACTTCAAGGAACCTTATTGATTAACTGGAACATGGTGATCTAACTTGTGTATCTGTCCTTGAACACTTACCAGCAGTTTCAAAGTGGGAATTGAATGCTTGCTAAATATATAGTTAATAAGTGGAGAAAAATGATGAGAGAAGTTTCTGTGTAGAATTTGTTTCTTTTCTCTTCTTAGTTATTTCAGTTGATGTGTCCTGACAAATTTTACTACTGGAAAATAATGTTTCTTCATGACCAATATGAGTTGTCATGAAGGGCAACGATGATAAATTAAAGTAGAGAGCCAATGAATAGATGTCACCTAATAATAAAATTGGAAGGACTTCTTCTTTGGATGAAATCAACTATCAAGTATTATGAGAAATTCTATAATCACTTTCAAAAGCATCATTAGTAATCATGATTTGTACTCAAACTCTTTTGACATTATCAAAATCAATTCTAAGGCTAATAGTATCCTTCAAAGTGAGTTCTTTCATCTCTTTTTCAGGTGGATCTGCAATGTCATCAAAACTTCTTTCTTTATTGGTGGAAGATGGTTAGTTTTATCAAAAATAATATAAATTGACTCTTCTATTACTAAGATCATTTTATTGCAAGCTTTATATACTTTACTAGATGATGAATATTAAAGAAAAATAGCTTCATCTAACTTAACATCAAACTTAATTTATCTATACCATTCTTCAAAACAAAACATTGGCAATCAAAAATTTGAAAATATCTAATATTTGATTTTCTATCTTTTCAAAGTTCATAAGGTGTTTTTTTAAAATCAGTCTAACCAATGCATGATTCAAAATATATCATAAATTATGGCTTTTAGTCTTTGAAGTTTAGCACTTTTTTAAATGATCTCTTAACTATAAAAAGCTGAAATTTGGTCCTCTATTTTATGGACTATTTTAATGTAGTCATTCCATCAAAAATTCTTGCTAGCGATAATTGGTGCTTATATAGTGAAAACATAAGCATATGGCAAAATCTGCTTAAATGGAGTTGACATGGCACTAACCGAGGTGATGTGGCACATGGACGATGATGTGGCATAAAAAATGAAGATTTTTATTTTGATGAGGTACGCATAAGTTATGATGTAGCATATAGATGACAATGTGGTATATGAATGATGATGTGGGATGTATTGTGAAATTTTCTATCTAAAAGTATCCAATCATTGAGTGCCACATCATCATTCATATTCTACATTATCACCTATATGCCATGCACCACCTATGAACCATTTTTTTTTTTTTGAGTTCTCTAAGTTTCACAAATATTTTTATATGATCCTTATAGTTTAAAAAAAAATATCTCTAATTAGATCCACTAATTTTCAAGGGTGATTTAATTTAAATTAATATGAAGAGAACAATTAAAGCTATTATAAAAAGATAATTCATATACTAAAAATAAAAACTTATATTAATAACATTATTCTATTACTAGTTCTACTCCATCTTAATTATACTCTAAATCCCATCCTTCTTTTCCTTCTACCTTCAACTAGAAGAAACATAAAAATACGCAAGAGAAAAAAAATCTATGTCACCACAAGTTGTATATAACACCTCATCATATGTTATTTGTCTAACCTATTCCATCTTTCTGATCCTATTTCTCCTAAAACACAAATGGAGAGAGTCTAATCTAAACTCAAGAAGAATGGAAAGCAAAAAAGGATAAACATGAGAGAAAGAAACGATCTGGCATTCCTCATCCACTGGAAATCTTTTATCTACTTCATGCTTTGAAGAAAGGCAAACACTTCTCTACCAACCTTGCCATGAACCTAGTCAATGTAGCGATCTGCCCGATGAGTAGTGCATTTTCTTCCAATTCTTTGGTGGTGATTAGACCTGATCACGGGCCAAGCCTCGGGCCTAAACTCTATTCATTTTCAATCGGGCTTCGGGTCGAGCCTATATAAACTTAACCTTCTCTAGGTCCAAGCCCGACTCGTGGTCAAGTCTAGTGGTGATATCTCTAGGATAGCAAGATCTTCTTTAAGTTGGTCTCAATTCTATGCTGCATCACCATGAAGCTAAGGAATTTCTTTGAGGTGACTCTAAAGATGCATTTGTTCAGATTGGGTGCTTTCTCAAAGTTTGGAAGGTCTTCTTAAGGTCAACCATATATTGATTAACCTGTCGACTTTTCACTAGCATGCCATCGATGTAGATCTCTATATTATAGTTGATCTAATCCTTGGAGATCTTGTTAACGAGGCCTTGATATGGCTCTTATGTTCTTCAACTCGAAGGGCATGACCTTATAGCAGTACAATTCTTTATTAGTGATGAAGAACATCTTTTCATTATCCTTAAATGCCATTCTAATTTGGTTGTAGCTCAAGAATGCATCTATGAAATCAAGCATTTGGTACCTCAAGGTGGCGTTGACGAGCTGATCTATCCTGAACAAAGAAAAACTATCTTTTGAGCAAGCTTTATTAAAATCAGTAAAATCGATGCATATCCACTATTTTCTATTCACCTTTTTAAGGAGAATGATATTGGATACTCAGTCTAGATAGTTCACCTCATGAATGAATTTCGTTGCAAGAAGCTTATCTACCTCCTCATCAATGACTTGCCGTCACTGTGGGGCAAAGCTTTACTTCTTCCATCAAATAGGTCGGTGCAAGAGATCCACATGTAGCTGATGGACTATAATCTCTGGATTGATGCCTAGTATATTCGAGGCCAATCATGCAAAAATGTCTGCGTTAGCTTGAGGAAAATCAAAGAGTCGGACTCAGAGGCTTCATCCTATCAGGCTCTGTTTCGTACCATTCTACTTGTGTTCGACTCGTGCAGAGGGACTGAGATCAGTTGCTCAACTGGCTCTCTCACTATTATCTTTGCTCATCTTAAAAGTAAGCCATCGATAGATAGCATCTCTACCGATCTTTTGCCTTTGAGGGTGGTGATGTAGCACTGCCGAGCGAGCGCCTTATCATCTCAGACTTCACTTATGCCATGGGTTTTGGAAAATCTGATCAATAGTTGGTAAATAGAGATGATGGCGTACAAAGTATCTAGATCAGACCTTTTCAGTATAGCATCAAAAATTGAGGGAACCTTGACCATGAGAAAGTCAAGCATGATTGTGGCCTGTCTTGACGCCTGTGCTACAGTAACAGACAATGAAATGACACCTTCCATAGAGATGATCTCCAAAGAATCCGATCAAAGGAGAATTTATTTTTCAAATCATTCCTTAGGTTCTGATAAAAGACATCATAAAATAACACATCTGTCGAACTTCCATTATAAACTAAAATGATAATTGGTATATAACTTAGTATTGACCGTAAATTTAGTAAGATATAGAAACTTGGTTTAAAACATTAATAGGATTAATTGTTAAGTGCTATGCTAAAACCATAAAGTTCAGCTGAAAAAGATTTTACAAATTGACATTCCAAGCATGCCACTGGTGTATTTTACTTGTGCACCTACATAACTGCATGGAAGGTCAAGATTGTACTCTTAGCTCGGTCCGCAAGTCCTTTTTTCTTTTTTTTTTGTATGCGTATGTGCGCGTGTAGGCTATTGCCATCACGTATTTTCGAGATCCATCTACCAGAATTCATCTCGCTTGAACTAAAACAAAAGCGAAGCATTTTTCCAAAGCCTGATGTGGACTTCATGCAATCTTGGAGGCATGGACAACTGAAGCGGCTTCACAATTAACCTCGCAAAGGAAATAGAAATTTCCAGCCAAGAACCACATGTGCAGTTTTTTCAGGATCCATAATCCCTTTTACTCATTTCAGCTTACGTAAACCATGTGCATGTAATATTGAGACCCCTAAAAGTTGGTCATTTATCATGCAACATTGAACCCCTAAAGGTAATTGAGAAATGGAACAACATAACCTTCCAAGATAGTGCATATAAATCCTTTTTGGTGCACAGTAGACCTGCTACCTCTTTTTTTTGTATGCTCAAGCATGATGCTTGTTGCGGACAAAGACTCGGTCTGACACGTGAGATATTATCTACTATGACCTATGGATCTCACGATTTTGCCCTTCAAAAGAGACCTCACGTAGGAAGGATAATCTCCTCCTTATAAGCGTGAGTCCCTCTTGATTCATAATTGATGTGAGACTATTGATGCCTTCCACATTATTAAAACTACAACAGAACTCCTCAATCGAAGGAGACTGATTGTGTACAATTTGAAAAGTCCCACAATCAGTCGAGACGAATTTGGACCCTTTCCTAATATGCCATTGATGCAGATAAAGACTCAATCCGATACGTGAGATATTGTTCACTGTGGCTCATAGATCTCACGATTTTGTCCTTCAAAAGATACCTCACATAAAAAAGATGATCCCCTCTTATAAATGCAAATCTCCCTTAGCTTGGCTTACAACCATTGTGAAACTATTGGTGTCCAACAATGCTAAAGACAGTATCTCTGAGGGGCCATCTGGAAAACGCCTGAGCATGATGAAAACGTGCAACGACAGAATTCTCTGAAGGACCATCAGGAGGAAAGTTCACTGCCAGACGGTATGTACAAGACTTGGGAATATTGTCCGACCCCAAACGCACACGGGATAGCAGCATTGGAGGCAAGGTTATTTTATTAAATGAAGATTCAAATATAAATCTAAACGAGTCTTTTTTTATCCATTCTAGTCTTTTTTTTTATCCATTCTAATGTTTCCCAGACTATATGGAATCTTTGATTCCTGACGATTCAACATGAATTGGATATAATGCCGCATAAGATGTTTAACATATTCGAGGTCTGCTATTAGTGAAAATCGAAACCCCAAATATATGCTATGCATATCTGAGGTCAGCTAATACCAGAAATCAAAAATTCCACATGCACCTGCTTCCATAGCCATCCTGCAGTTCAATCTAACGTAAACAAATGCAAACTAATGTTACCATCATGTATATGAAAAGCTTGTAACATACTAAACAAATGCAAACTAATGTTACCATCATGTGCATGAAAAGATTGTAACATAAAACTTGTCTTCTTGATCCCTCGTTTCTAAAAAGTAATATTACACATTAGGATACATGTATCAGGTACCGATCTAAATAAGTTTCTTCTTTTGGAAGAACTGCTTCAGATGCCACAATTGCAAAGCAGAGACTACAATGCAAACACCTAGGGACATGATACTGAACCATGCAACCCTAGCATTCGTTCTCTCACTCACTTCCCTCATTTCTGCTTCCCTGCATCCACAAGACGAAATAACAATCAGGCATAAGCTGATGCAAGATCGACAGATATCTCGCTAGCAAGCAATGATGGTTCAGTTCATTACCTGGCTTTAAGATATAACAGGTTCTCATGGATTGCCTGCGTGGCTGCTTCTAGTTTCCTTAGTTCAAGCTCGACACCCTAATTTAACAAACCCATGTATCATATATATTCGTAAAATTGAAATGGAAGTCCCTACAATCAGACTAGAACAGGTGATTCTGTAGTTTCAAGTGTTCACCTCGATCTTTTCTTTCCTAGCAACCGAATCCCAGTCCTTTGCTGCAATCCCAATCTTCCAGTCAAGGCTAACGCTTGCACCTACAACTTTATCACCACTATCTTTCCAGAAACATGCTAGATAATTGCCAGCCTCTGTGGTTGTGAATGCAAACTGACCTACAGTAACATTTTCAGTGTGATAAAGTGTGTTTCCATATGGTGATGTCACCTGCAAAAGAACAGTTTGATCCAGCAATAAGAAAAGCCCAAGGACATCCAAAAACTATGAGATATTAATGCATTCATCTACAATCACATTTGCACAACCATAATTAAAGCTGACCTACCTTGGCTCAACAAAACCAAACACGATCATTCAGAAGTACATCAGAATGGATAAGCCTGATTTGGTTTGCATATAAACCCTAGAGGCACAGCAGGGAACCGATGCAGAAAAAAAATACATAAATGAGCAGCAGCAAAAGATGCTTAAATGATGTTCCTAGAGCTGGAAATGTTAAAAAGTGTGGTTAAATAAGCAGCAAACACGTGGGTCACTCATACGAATAAAGAAACCAGAGCACAACCACTAAATACTATGCAGTAGTTGCACAAGTTTCTTTAATATTTTCTGGTACTCCATAAATTTCCTAACGATTTGCCATGCTTTTCATTCATATTTCCCAGATGTTCACCCATTGGGGGAAACAGAATTGCATATTTAGGAAACTCTAAGGATGTGTTTGGTTCACAACCACAATCGGAATCGGAATGGATTGGAATGGATATTGGAATGGCCATATCCCCGACGCGTTTGGTTCGTGACCAGAATCGGAATGGAATTTGAATATTAGGGAAGAGTAGGAATCAGGTTTTGAGGGATTGGAAATGAAAATGGGACTTCTACAAACCAAATAATTGGAATGGGAGTCATTCCCATTTCCATTCTAGAGTAACTCCCCCAACCGAACATGTCCTAATTTGATTGGGAAGCCGCTTACCTATTACGGCAGAAACTACAGTTTACTCTTTGACCTTTGCGATAAGACTGGTTGGTTCTAATGTGAGAGCATGCTGATACACAAAAGCATGAAATGATTTTGGTGCGCAAAGCCAGCAGCAGAGTAGTTTTCCTTTTTCTTTATTTGTCCTTTTTTCTTAGGATTTCTTTTGCTCCCTTCCCAGATACTTGGGCTCTATAAGAATTTGTTGTTTTTTTCCTGCTCAGCATAAACTTGCAAGTCCTACCTGTTTGAAATCACTATAATTAATTGATATATATAATATGATAAAGGGTTAAAACCATTTGTTTAAGTGGTTGATAAGGTGGGAACAATTTGGACGAGAAAGATTATTCGGACAGCGGAAGATAGTGCAGCAAACATACAAAAATAAGATGAAAGATTGTCAAGCACAAACACTAGTTCTTTGTCCACAAATTGTACTTAGCTCTTCCTAAAGGATGCCAGGTTGATAAATTTCTTATTATGACATTGGTTGAACTCTAATAAGAATCATTTCAATTTCACCAAAATGTGATTACCTGGTGTAGATGAAAAATTCTCTTCTTAATTATCATCATAATCATCACCCAAGCCCTTGTGCATGAAATCAGATTCACTATGGAGCACAATAAAAAGGCTCCATGCTAGGATCAAGCTTTTTTCTTTTTAAATTAACATTACAAATTATCAACCCAACGGCAACTCTATTGGCAAGAATTGTCTTATCTAGACAATTTTAGGCTAGGTTGGGACTGCCAAGAAACCTCAAGGGGGCATTTGGTATATGGGGTGATCATCCCAAGATCAAGGATGATGTATACAGAGGTGACGAGATTATCATAATTAGTTGTACCATAGCGATCCTATATGGTAGTGATCTCGAATCACCTCCATTCTTCAAATCACTGCCTAACCTAATGATGAGATACCTATCCTTGAGGTCAGATATTTAAGATCACCCATGGCAGTGATCATAGGCTGCAATTTGAAGACAAAATGCCCTTTAGTCTAGCAGAAAAATTTGTGTATCAATATATCATTAATATTTTATATCAATATTATATTATATTATATTGATATTATATATATTCTATTATCATATATTCTATTATAATATATTATTAATTATATTATTATCATATTTTTATTTAATGATAATTTTAAATAATAGTTGAAATATATTATTGCAATTTATATTTATATAATAAAATTATTTAATATATTACTTTTATTTATCTTATTTTCCTAATCATACATATTAATATTAAAAATAATACATTTAAGAATAAATAAAAATATTAATTCTATAATGATAATTAGTATATTTTTATAGGATTAATAATTTGTAGGACTAATAAATATATTTTTATGAATATATCAGAGGTAGTTTTGTTATTATACAGTTAGTAATCTTGGATTCCCATGGAATACCAAACAAATTACTATAGATACACGGAAATATTTAGTCCCAGAAATATAGCATACCAAAAGTAGAGATCTTAGATCAGCGTGGTGATTGCATTTGGGTCACCATACGCCCCCAAAGAGTTCAAGTTGGGTAGGTTGATATTTTTAGTTCAAAACTCATGCAACTATGGAACAACCTCTTGAAATCCTAATAATTGAAAGAGCCTAGACAAACAATGTGACATGGTTTGTAATTAGAAATTGCATTCAACTTTGAGCGTCTCAGCATAAAACAAAGTCAAAAGACCTATACAGCCTATTAAGCATCTTGGAAGCAACAACATGAAGCAATATTGAGTATTACCAAGTAGCATGCATCCATATAATATGAATCCACATATTTGCTTAAAGATCACATGATAATCTCAACATTGGATTTCATGGTATAAAGAAGCATAGACTGCCCAAATAGGTAGGGCTCCTAATATTAGTGGACCTAGTCTTTGCCTAGGCACCAATGCAGACCTTGGGGGCTGGAATCTTCTATTTAGGATGGGATATCTGCTTCAGAAGTTCCTCAAGAGCTCAGCCCAGCACCTTCCTAAGCAATCACCATCATCATGAATGCTCATCCCATGAATGCTTAAAGTTAACCAAGAGGCAGACTGCCTAAGGGCAACATGAATGCTTAAACTCAACTTCTTCCCCTGAAGGACTATCCATCATACTACTTAGGTATCACTTTAGTAACTAACAGCTTAATCCCGAAGACCTGTGTTCACCTAATTTCCAGAGGATCAGCTCCCTCCTTTCCACTTGGGTTTCCACTAGCTATAAAATCTACTCTCCATAAATACTGATAAGAAAGAAGGACATCAGAAATACATTATAGTTCACAATTCCCCAAAAAGGAAATTTTAGATGTCTATGGTAACCTCAAGCCCTTTAATGATGAAAAAAAGGCAGTTTTCAATCATCTCCAGCTCTTCCATCTCTAGGCCACCACTTCTTGTCATTCATATTGATGCACATTGCACAACCAAAAATAACAAACTGACTATTAATCAAATCCCTCAAGAAACTTCTATTCGATTTTTTTTTGTGATAAAATTTAGAGCCACATTATTCAAAATTATAAAATGCAATAGATATTAACCAATTTATCTGCTTAAGCTATGGGTGGAACCTCACAAGAACCCTTTCTTTTATGTCAAGTACATAGCCCAAGAGAAACCAGATATTAGCAAACTAACTTGGAGTTGGAATCCTCAATAGCCCTTTTCTCTGTCATCACAAATTCCAAAATCCAATGAAAAGTCAGCTGTTAAAATACCAAGGTAGGGAGTAGGAACAGCCTAAGAACATAGCAATGAAATGCCGTGAATGATATGTGTTTTATACTTTGGAAGTTACTTACCTCCACCTCTTCTTATTCTTCCCAACTTCAAGGAGTATCATGGTAACAATTAGAAGAATCTAATGGCTATGGTTAATGGTTATTTTCTAATACAGGCCACTATATCATGCTATGTTTAGATTCTCCCTCCATGTCCCATTAATTGTGAGAATAAGCCTTGCAGCGGCCAAAGGAAAACTTACAGCTTAAACTAATACAAACATGAACCACAACATCTAAAATGCCTACAAACCAAAAATTCATGTGTTTTGTAGAACTCTTGTATATGTGCTAAATCATCCCAAAATGAATGGTACAAAAGGATATATCGCACCGAATCATATTATGGGCCACATATATTGTGAACCCACATTGTTCGTCTTAATTTTGGCATCTTAAAAGACATTAAAAACAAAGCTTAACAATTAAAAGCAATAGTTGGCGCCGGCGTAGTTCGGTACGCCCCTGTGCTGTTCCGTATTAGGCCCGAACTGAAACAATACAAACAGTGGGAGTGGGAGAGGGAGAGGGAGGGAGAGAGATAGAGATAGAGAGAGAGAAAGTGGGAGAGGGGTGGGAGGCCAAAGGTAGCCATCGGAGGTCCGCGGAGGTCCCCAGATGATCAGAGGAGCAGTGGAGAGGGAGAATCAGAGAGGAAATAGAGAGAGAGAGAGGAAGGGAGGGAGGCAAGAAGATGGAGACAATAGGGAGGCCAACCGTGGCCATCGGAGGGCCGCGGAGGCCCCTAGATGGTCAGATCCTCCTACCCGCCCTCCGTTGGATTGAAACAGGGGCGCGTCACCCTTGTTTTGATCGTGATTATATTTTTTTTGCCAATATATAGGGAAGCCGGCAACCTTGTTTCGATCTACCAGAGAGAGGGGAGGAGGATCCAACCATCTGGACGCCTCCATGATCCTCTGGCGGCCACTGCTGGCCTTCCTACCCTCTCCCTCTCTCTCCCCCTCCCTCCCCCCCCCATATTTTCCTCTCTAGAGGACGGAACTTCAGAGGGTTCGGCAACCCTCCAGCAGCGCCCTCGACTTTTCCATTTCCTTCCTCTGCCCCCCTCTTCCTCTCTTTACTTCTCCCTCCATCCTCGCCGATGTTTCATTTTGAATGCTAGAACCATCCTGATTGACCGTCAGTATAGTTTAGCATGCCTCAAATCAGGTGGTTTCGTCCAGTTTGGCAAACCATGATTACAAATATTTATCACCCATAATCAAAATAAAACACTGTACGATACTAAATTATCGATTTTGGGTGATGTCACTCCAAAACAAGGACTCAGATGGAGCAATGGCATAGGAAAGTAGACACCTGTTCATAATAACTAATAATTTGTCCAACACTTGAGGGACATTTTGAACATGCAATCTAAATTGCTTATTTTAAGCCACCGCAATAATAGACTAGTGCACCTCACATGCCTTAGGTCTTGACTCTCCATATTTCCTTTAGCAAAAATTGATTTATTTGTATCAAAAAAAGTAATTGATTTACAAAGGAGAAAACTGATGAGCTTTATTTAAATGTAAGATGACTATGATGATGAATTCAGATAATGAGAAATCTTGAATTAGTTATAGAAGTAAAAAATTAGTGCAAAACATGTTGAACAAAATGATTGTGTTGTGCAAAGACACTTACTGTATAACTATAACCATCTAGCCTTTTCCTAACTATTCATTCGTAGCTACAATTTTTGCATCAGATGCTGAAAATAAAAGTGCACATTCCCATCATCAATGGACCCTTTGAGCATATGTTGTCAAATAATAAGCGATATGTTATAACAAAGGTTCGCCATCTCAACACCGAACCCCATTATCGGTACCATCCTATTACAATATTGGCACATGATACGGTAGGAATCAGTGAGGCATACCACTATCAGAACCGTATAAGATTGTATATTGGTTCGGTACCAATATGATACAGTATACCTGGTACGGTACGATACTAACTAGTACCGCAAACCTTGGTAAAAACAATAGATGGCATTGTGAGAGCTATATCCTTGGAGTGGCCTGCCAAGATGGTGTTTTCGGACTTGGAAGAGAGTGATTCCAACCCTGCTCTTCTACCAACTATAGTCTTTCTTGTGTTGTACATATTGTAGTGAGGTTTCCACCTCACCACAATCGGTTGAGCCGACATACCCTTCCTTCATTGAGTTTTCAGCCAAAGTTCAACACCTTCCTGGCGTCAGATCTCCTCAAAGCTCTAAAGTTTTAAATGGAAAAAGCAAAGGATTCTTAAATTTGTTGAATTGTATTACAAGGAGCCATATTTGAGATTAGAATTCAAGTTGGAACTAGGCTAGCAACAAATAACCACAAGAATTAAGGAGTGATAATTTGAGGTCTCAAACAGCTGTTTCATAGAGTTTTCGACAATGCAAACACACATAATCATTAAGCATCTTAAAGTAAAATAGAAATTCTAAAAAGGTAAAGATGTACTTAATGGCCTCTAACAATCCCACCACCATGAACTAGCATCATATCTAGGGGTTTGTTGGCATTGTTGCAAATCAAACCATAAGAAGAAGAGATAAGTAGGGATGGCAATGGGGCAAGTATGGGTCAAGTGGGCCATTACTTGTGGCTACCCTATACCTACCTCAAGGTGGGGCTAATCGGATAGGAGTTGGATGAGGTAGGTTGTGGTAGGTCAAGTCAAGCTGCAAGAATCATATTATATGCCAATCAAAAGATAAAAAAGAATATAAAAGTAAATATGTGCCAAACGGCTATAGTTGGTGCCCTATATAAATTAAAATTAGTTTGATGTTGATATTGGGAAAGTTGATAGAAACTCAGGAGAGATTACAAAAAGATCACTTTTGATATCAATGAAATTGAGAAATTGAAAAGAAAAATGTTTGGCAAACATGCATACAGTTATCGATCTTTTTATCATATATGCCAGAAACATATAAAAAAGTAAATAGGACTGTAAAGTGAATGTTGATAAGAAAATAATAGCTGAAGCCTATAGATGAACATAAATAGATTTCATAATTCAAGAAGGTCATGAGACACATTATATAATGCTTATGGCGCAGCATATGACCAATCAATACATCAAAATAAGATCATCCTAACAAAATTTAGAATCATGTAACCATATATGATGGCATGATAGCACCATTCTATCTCCTCCCTTCTCCTACACTCCACCACCTACAAAACCCTAGCCCCCCACCACTTAATCACAACGTAAACACTGTTTGCATGAAGGGGAAGATTGGAGCAACCCATACCTAAGCAAGAGATTGTGTGCAACAGCGTCAAGGGTGACAATAGTGCCGACGAGGGATGAGGGCTCAAAAAGATGAAGACCTCCACTAGGGTGACACTATTCTTAGGGAGGAGAGTGGGTGCAATTATGGTTTGGAATTGGAAAGAGTCAAAGCGAGAAGATGACAGACGGCTAAACAAGCGACTTGTCTGAAGGGTGGGTGGGGAAGGGAATTTAGTGAAGGATTTAGGGTTATATAGTATTGGGTCATGTTCGAGGTTGCTATTATCGTTAACCCACACCCAATCCAAATCCGATGCAGGTTTTAGAATCAAAACCCATCCCCACTGCCCGACTTTTAATGGGTCAGGTAAAACTCACCCCATTAGGGTTGGATTAGGCCAATACCGATGGGATGGCTTAAATTGCCACCCCTATAGATAGGGAAAGCTTGGACGAACTCAATGCCCTCATAGCTCACTCCAAAGTAGAGTAAATGGCCTTACACAACTCAAAAGTTAATGGTTGCATGAAAACTCATTTGTTCATCCATCCATCAATGAACATGCTACTTTCCTTTTTCCACTTTTATGGTATCTTTTACCATCTCCCACAAGAAAGCACACAGTGATAAAGAAACATGTTAAACAAGGGATGAGAAACAAAAGAAAAAACCTTTGTGGATCCTTGTAGTTGATCTATCCAACACCCCCAATGTCTACCAAAGTAGCATCTTTGAGTGGAAATCTTATATCATCTTCCATACTTGGTTGAATCTTTGATTAGTGACTATTCTTATCTAGTGACTCCTAGATATCATCCTTAATTAAAGATCATTGTTTTTAACCTTAAATATCTGGTGGAAGAACATAAGTAATCAACCAATATGACCAGCCAATTGAACTGCCAACATATCAGGTATGCCATCTAGGTAGACCCAAAAACCCACTCCATCACAAGAACTCTTTGATTTTTAAGAAGTTGTAAGAACTGCTAGATAAACTGCAATTCACCCACATTGGAATAGTTTTTCTCAAGCTACCCGATTTTCCAATAATAAATAAGACTTGGTTTAGCTGCCACTCAGGATTGGAATTTGGGAATTAGGGCTAATTGGATAACCATACGATGCATTGATGCATCAAGGTATAAGCAAAGGGGACAACCACCAACTCTTCGTCTCCTTCCTTTCCCTCCACACTGCCAGCAGCCAGCCAATTGCAGATGACCAGTACAACTAACCCACTATCCCCCCCCCGCCCCCGAAAACCTACAAACTGCCAGTGGTCAGCCGGAAATAGATGGCTGGCTTTGCGATTGAGTAGACTCTGCTGCTCAGTAGAAAAATCACTCACTCTTCCTCGCTCTTTCCCACTCTGATTGGGGACAATTTTCTGAAGATCTAATCAACGAAACAAAGGAAAATGAAGGTTTGTCATCTGAAAGAAATGCAAGCCAATGTGGGAATTATGGTAGGCTGGTACAAGAGGAATGAGTTTGTGATGATCTTTTTCTTTCACGTCCATTGGGTTCCTTTTGTTATTCCAATCTTCGAACCTGCTAGTGGACTTACTTTGAGGGGTTTGAGACTTGCAATTCATATGAATTTTGGTAACATGTTTTGCTTTGATTGCCTGCACTATGTGATTCAGATGATGGTTTATAGCATTTTGATTCCATGCTTTCTCATTATTTATATTATCATATGATATATATTGAAAGTTTAAGCATAATTAATATGATAATATGTTAAGTTTTTGTTCATAATGTTGTGATATTTGCTCCTAACATAATTATTACTTATTCCAAATATGAATTTTATACAGTGATAACATGATGTCATACATCTATTATATGTACCTAAAATGGAGGTTCAGTTTGCTCAAACATATGGTCCTAGGTATTAATGATGCCAATATTAATGTGCTTGGTCATCATTAAAATTCATTATTTAATATGCAAAATATATGAATGAATCAATATTAATGTGCTCGGCCATCTTTAAAGTTTATATTTTAATGTATAATAGAAATTTTGCTATTGAAGCCTCCTATTTATTACAATATGTGACCTTGCCATATTATATTTAAAAAATAATTGGAAAAAGGAGGATATTAGTATTTTATTTCAAGAACATTTGACGAAAGAAGAAAAAAAATCGTATGATGCATACTGTGCAGGTTATATGCCATCTAATATTGTGATACTAAGTGATAATAAAGGGTGCTAAAACTGCTAGAAAAATACAAGTATTTTGAAAAAAAAATTTATATAATTTACAATTTTAATCTAATATCTATATCGAAAGAGTACATACACATTATGTCATTATGACATTATAGTTTGATTCTGATCGACCCGATTGTTTAATCGGAGAACCATGGCCCCATCCCTTTCCAGGTTCAATCAATGGTCCGGGTTTCAAAGCATTGGTTTCAACTTTCAACAATTAAGATGTGACATATTAGATTTGCAAGAACCCCTACTTACCAAACAAAAATGCTTATTCTCAAAAAAATTTAAAAAAAAGGCTCAAAAACCAAAAGAAAAGGCAGCAATGACTCAGATTGGGGTACATACATAATTGCACCAAGCATCAATCCTGTTAAAGATGATTTTGTATCATTGTTGCTGATGAAGATGTTGTGGCCACCTCAGCAATCACGGTTATATTGAATAGCTGTTGTTACTGATACCAAAACCTACTGCCTAATGCCTAGGTCGTTAAAGACCTACTGGCTGCCCATATCCTTGCTACAGTCTTTTAAAAGCTCAGATTTGACACAGAATCATCTTACCGCACTGTAAGGCCATGGTACTCAGAGTATATGAGCTCCCTTTTCTAACAGGAATAGGAGTTATCACCATTTAAACAAGACCTATGGGCTTGGATCAACATCCCGATCCAAAAAAACTCTATCCTTCATCTATGCTATTTCAAAATTTTTTCCATACATCCTTCAGTAATCCTTCTCCACCTGACTTATAGCCTCATCGGAAAATTTTAATACCCCATCAAGAACATAATAAGACCAATATATTCAGCATCACAAGAAGGAAATAAGCAAAGGAAGATATCCAATCAAAAAAATGGCGGAAGAACTCCCCGTGCAACTTTGTGATCAAAATTCTCGACTCTCGAGGAATCGAAATCCAATGAAAAAAAAATCCAAACCCTAAACCATATCAAGCCATTCCAACAGACCAAGAAAAGCCAAGAAATCCCAGGTCAAACAGCAGACACATGAAGCAATCTATTCTGAGGTCTCAAGACAAGGGGATTAATGAATGATGAGAAGTAGCAGGTACCTTAACGGAGATTGTCGGGATTCCGTGGGCGTGGTCCTCGCTAATAACGGCGTAGTCAGCGAGCACAACAATGTTGGGCTGGATCTCCTCCGACACGCACTTGGTCCCCGCCGCCGGCAGGCTCAACCACACCGCCGTCACGCTGGGCAGCAGCAGCAGAAGGAAGACGAACCACACTGAGCACAGCAGCAGCGCCGCGGTAGGCCGCAGGATCGCCGCACCGCACCCCATCGTCGGTGATCTCTTTATTCGATTATCGGGAGAGAGGGCTTCTGCTGTCCGAGCCGTCAAACCCTGATGGTCAGAGGGTGCGGACACCGGTTATGTATAAATACAGATCGGCACGGCAGTCAGTGCAAGCTTGGGTTCCCGTGGACTGGAAAAATCAAATGAGTCTAATGGACTTGTGGGCTCAACCCACATGAGTAACTGTATTGAGATGAAACGGAGTAATTCTCTGTGCACTGCATGTCATGCATACAAAAAAAAAAAAAAAAAAAACACCACTTCACTGCACCATATAGTGCAATTAATAAAAAAATAAATATTTAATATAATTTATTTTTTTTGATTTTTTTAATTAAACTATTTTTTTTAATGCCGTTGATATCTTGTTGCTGTTTTATAAATGCAGCAGAATGTCATATTTTTTTTCAAACAAATTATCAAAATAATATTATTTTAAATTATTTATGAAAATATTGTCCAAATGTTATAAGATGACTTTTTATATTGACTCAGCAATATTAACGCTAGTTGGGGGATGCATGGCCAACTTAAAGTCATCCTATGGTAGGATGACTATGGGTCATCCTATGGTAGCACGATCTTGAAATCAACCTTACAAATGAGATATCGACCACCATCTTTAAGATATTTTGAATTCTTGGTCATACAAGAATAGGAAAATATAAAAATTGATACTGAATTCTTTCGACTAGCATCCACTAAGGAAATCATTTGAGAGCTATATCTTTTTAATTTTATCTTAGAGCTGTGGAATAAAAGCTCATGCTACTTGTGCTTTTTGGCTATTATTAATTAATGATTTTGAGGTAAAAAAAAAAGACTTTGAAGTACTATGGATTCCCAACTATACTCCACTCAAATAGCATATTCCTATAGGTCCAAAATGGCTAAAAAGAGCATAGAAGAAGAAGCAAGAGTTCTTGATCTTATAATTAATCTCTGCATTCCGCTTTTTTTCTATCAGAAAAAAATTGATCTCCAAAGACATCAGAATCTATTTAAATTCATGTATGTCATCTGAAAAATCTATTTATAATTAATATTGTAAGATGTTTCAGAAATGATGGACAATCCCAAACTCCAACCATATAACCTATATCAAGCTCAACAATGATTTTTTTATGCAACCAATAAAAATTTTAGCATGTGCATCTAGGTTAAAAAAACTTGTAACATTAATTTCAAAATAATCAAACCAATAGTTGATCATTATAAAATTTATTAGCAAAAAAAAAAAATGTACAACTATTATAACTATCAAGAGACGTATATACTAAGGTACTAGGACCTCCTCCGCATCTGTCTCTCGTAGACTCGCATCACCTCTAGCTATTATTGTGATGGCTCAAGCACAGTATTGACAGGTGAGGAGGGAGGTGCTATCATGCTTGGTCTATTAACATATGCCTGATGTTTGCTTCGAAAAATCTTCAGTCTAACCTTGCCTCTGGCCCTCCCATATGTATGATCGATATGCTGCACATCAGATCAGTGTGACATGTCTCCTAGCTCACTCATCCTCTGTCATATAGATGCATCATCTATGAAGAGCTCGAAGTCCGACAAGCCAAGATATGAGGTGTGCTAGGCATATAATGAGGTACTCAAATCATCAGTCGATGATGTAGTATGAAGTCATCTATCTTTAGAGACGACTTGTATAGTATCGATAAGACCATCCATGATATCGATAAGTGCTCGGTCCTTGCATCCAACAGTGATCAAATGGAAGCCGCTCTTTGCTTAGTGGTGTAGCGATGTGATCCTCTGAAATTGTATGCCAGTATCAAAGGGAAAATATATATTATTTATAAGTATAACAAGAATGACATAATAAAATGAGACAAAAGGCAAAATATATTTACCATAATTTTCATCATGTTGTCCGAAGGATGAAACCTTATATCAGACCGCTCACTCGTTAATGGTGAGATGAATCATTTAGTGATGCTCCTATACCACTTCAGATATGGATCATAATAATTCATCATGGGGAGTACAGCTAAACCAGCCACAATCAATTCCTTCTGTCGCTCTCATGCATCAATATACTCTCAGTGCTCTCGAACCCAATCATGGTGATGTTGCCCTCATCAATCTAGATTGTAGAGGCCGTCTCAAGTATTGCATGGTGAGGGGATATCCTAATGCATTCCAAATTATCGCATCATGTGCTCTAGACAATAGATATCCATGATGTCGAAGTAAATGAGAGGTGTACGTGTTCTCCATACATGTTGCTTCGATCGGCATACCTCAGACAATGCAACCAATATCTTTATGTGTAAGGCATCTACACCATCTGATTGTTGTGCTGCTGGTCAAGCTGATTCCTATAATATATGACTGTATGCGGTACTGGATTGCTAGCACAAGTCAGTCGAATCCTCCATCTATCTAAAACAAAGTCAATATATTATTATATTAATACATGTAGTCATTTGTCATAAAAAATCAACGCTACTGGTTACTTGCATGCATCTTAGTGGATCAGCCTGGTCGTACTGTCTCCCATTAAAGGGTCCTCAATACCAACATCATCCTCATCCAACAAGCCACGTCCTACTGCATCATCTTCCGACACCAGCTGATGGGCTCCTATCTTGGGGAGCACCCTATCTAACCATCCAATATGTAAATTCTCCTATATCTAATGCTGCAGCAATAACAATGGCCCAGCTATCTCACGTGCATCTAGCCTGATGGTTCTACAGAGCTCGTAATACAAGAAGGCTAAAGCAGCACTATCCCAACTCAACTGCCTATATGCATGGAGATTATATAGCAGGGTACGTACAATAACTACACGTGAAAATTGAACTTATTGGTGAATAGATGCCTACCGATAAGGCATAGAATGAATGCTCATAATGCTACACCTATAATTTTATTGATGAACATCCTACTAGCCTCCCTCCTTCATGCTATTATTGCACGTCTAATGCTAAACTACTTTGACAAGTGCAGTAACTAGCAATGAGTGAGCCCCCTTCAACACCTTATTGAAACTCTGATAAATTCGCATTTATTACTCCATGCCTATGTCGACCCGCATCATGCGCTAGTGATCATTTACTCGAATCGTCAAGTGGATATCTTTTGAGGTATTGGAAGCAATTGGACCATATTTTCTCAATGTATTGCATGCTTCAATCGAACTTCTAGGACCGATTTTGCTTTGCAGTTTAATGAAAATAAGCTAAAAATGCCATGTCATGGAATCGACCATTTAGGTTTACCTCAATATGTCTAAGGCATAATCTATGATACTTATATGGTGTTGTCCACTCAATATATTCATCCAAAATAGCAGCTAATATTTTTTTATATATACCAATTTCAGACTATGCTGATCCCCATATGATCATGTGCCATGTAATGGCGCAAACACCATAAAAATCATAACCGACTACTATGGCTCTCACCTTCACAAATGATAAATGTCAGAGGATAGATACTTCTATTTTCATTCCTCTCTATAGCTACCATGACAGTACCCTTATATTGGCCATACAGATACATTGCATAGATACTAATATGTGCATGGCAGAATTGGA
Source organism: Elaeis guineensis (assembly GCF_000442705.2). Classification (NCBI taxonomy): domain Eukaryota; kingdom Viridiplantae; phylum Streptophyta; class Magnoliopsida; order Arecales; family Arecaceae; genus Elaeis; species Elaeis guineensis. Next base: position 211,927 of record NC_026005.2, read on the forward strand.
AGCCTTGAATGTATAGATCGAATGCCCAAAAAACTCAATGAAACACCTCCATGGTTGGCTCTATTGTAGAAATTTTTATAAAATCTACTATAGTCCCGTCATTGGCACGATAAATTGTAGCTAGCCAAGGACACAATGCATTGTAAGACTCTGTCCAATCTCCAAATAACTCTCTAATAATAAGTTGTTTAGCCACCCATATTTTTTTGTAAAATATTTTGCACTGCCATGTATCACATACGTAAGCCTGACAGACTGATATGGATATAGATATCTCTATCCTAATTGATCCTTTAATGATATCGACAATCATGTATGCATCAAACTGTAGATGATCTCACATCACATCTCTATTCAAGCATGTGTGTAGCCCTTTATATATCATAATCTTCCATCGCTGCATCTTGATCCGACAGTATGCGTGGAGATGCCAACTGCAACTATCAGACTATTTACACATAATGCTCTATTTAATCCTATTTGACTCAACGATTTTGAAAGGATGGTGGGTGCAAATGATGTACTGTTTCATGATGTGTTGGACCTATTCTTTTAATTCGAATATCATTCCCTTTTTTAACTCTTCATTCCTACTGTTGATGCAGATTTTCATCTTGAGTCGGATCAGCTGGAGTTGGATGGCAATGGTAGGTCGACTACAGCTGAACGACGGTGACAGGACCTACAAGAAAAAGTTTCTAACCAAAGGTGGCTCCGACGAAGATCCTCCGACGCTCAAGTCAGAAATTCGGTAATAGAAGAGAAGGAGTGAGCATGTTGGGAGAGAAGAGTTTTCATACCTGAAGGGTTCCTCTTTATTTATGGGCAGAGACTGAAAAGCCATGAGAGAAAAAAGAATCAGGTGGTTAGCCTTGACTTATTTGGAGAGATATGACCGTTATCCTTTCCTTATCTGAAGAGATTTATTTTTTATTTGCTTCTCGATGATCATGAAATTTAAAGTTTCATCGAAGGTTAACCATTCCTGTCAGCTCCTTAGTGGGTTGGTTTCATGTCCTTGAGAATTGTGTATGGCCCTTAGGCCCTCTCAAGTTTGGTGAGCAGTCACCTCATGGTATATGAGAGTTCCACCTATTAGTTGCATGGACTATCAATTAGGAGATGAGAGTATGGGGGGCTCGTCTTGCTCACAGTTACTTCTATATTTAAATAGAATGATGTGATAGAATCTGAAATACCTTCATGTACTTTGTTAGATCGGTAGCCGAGCGTGTGTCAGATTTTGGAGAGGAAGTTGATGGTCAAGCTCATACTAGGTCTCAGGTCGGGCCTGATAGGGCTTCACATCCTCATATACCTTACATCTTCAACTAATACAAAAATACCCCCAACACTAGCCCACCTACTTTTGATTCGAGTCAGAATTAAGTTGAGTGAAGGGAGTACTCCAACTTTGTCGAAGATGTGCTGAGAGAATCTTTACTCAAGTGATATCTTTCACTCCACTTGCCTGGGGATAAGGAGCGCCATAGGATTGATGTCGTCATGGCCTTCTCTCCACTTGCTCGGGGGCAAAGAGCACTATAATGGATAGTTGGCTTGCTGAAGAGCAAGGGGTCCTTTTTATGTGTCGTTGGCTTGAAGAGCGAAGGGCCTTCTTTTCTCATATGACTAAGATCTTCATTGGCTCTGTTCATTGAAAAGTGAAGGTTCATCGGAGGTGCTGTTCACCAAAGATGAAGAGCCATTGGGGATGCTATTCACTAAAAGGTGAAGGGCCATCGGAGGTGCTGTTCACCCAAAGATAAAGGGCTATCGGGGTGCTGTTCACCAAAAGGTGAAGGGCCATCAGAGATCCTTGCAGATTAGCCCCTGCATCCTAGTCGTTGAGGTTTTCTGTCCGTATCGATCAGGTCGGTGAGCATTGGGGGTCCTCATAGGTTAGCCCCCACTTTCTGCACGGCTAAGATTTTCATGGGTATTGACTCACTGACGAACGAGTATGGCCTTCGGAGGTCCTTATAGGTTAGCCCTCACTTCTTAGTCACTGAGATCTTGAGTTATGGATTTGCACACAAGAAATGAGAAAACTTATCAGATTGACTCTGACAAGGGCTTTCGATTTCAAGTCAAGTCGAGCTTTTAGATTAAAGAAAATAACAGATGATTAGAGTAGTGCTATCCTATTTTAGCCAGTTTGCTTCACTTCAGCTTCCAAGAGTTCGATTTTAGGAGGTTGACTCCAAGAGCTCAGCTTTGGGAGGCTGACTTTGGGAGGTCGGTGACCTCAGTATGGTCTTCATTTTTGGTTCAGTCTTAACCTTTATCTCAGCTTCGCTTTTGATTTCACCTCGGCCTGCCTTTAGTTTTACTTCAGCTTGAGTGTTCAAAGACCTGTGGTCCTGTAAAAAGGAAGGAGAATAGAATAATAGATGAAAGTTTGAATGCCTCTTACCATGAGATCCCTTTGATTTTGCTCGGCCCTTTTCTACTCTTTGCCTCGGTTCGATGTACCCTCTTCTTAGTTCGACCTTAAATTTCATCTTGGTGCCATTCTGTTATTTATTTTAGTTTGAACTAGAGCTTTACCTCAATTTGGGCTTATTTTTGCTTCGATTATCTTGATTTTGAGCTCTATTCGATCTGGATCTGAGCTTTGATCAGTCTAGATTTGAGCTCTGGTCGGTTTCAATTTTTTATCTCTGCTCATATTTGATTTCTCCTTGGCTCAACTTTGATTTTGGCCCCAGCACAGACTTGATTTCTCCTCAGCTCGACCTTGATTTTTACCTCGGATTGGTATGATCTCACTTCGGATTGGTCTTAATTTCTTGGATTGGCTTTGAGCTTGACCTCGGATTAGTCTTGAGCTTGACCTCAGATTGGTTATGAACTTAACCTTGAATTGAAATGATCTCACCTTGGATTGGCTTTAAGCTTGACCTCGGATTGGCTTTAAGCTTGACCTCGGATTGGCTTTGAGCTTGACCTCGGATTGGTCTCGGATTTGTATGATCTCCACCTCGAATTTGTATGAGCTCACCTCGGATCTGCATGATCTCACCTCGAACTCGGATTGGTCTCGGATTTGTATGATCTCCACCTCAAATTTGTATGAGCTCACCTCGGATCTGCATGATCTCACCTCGAATCTGCTTTAAGCTTGACCTTGGATGGGTCTTAAGTCTAAGCTTGGATTTATATGATCTCTACCTCGGATTTATATGATCTCACCTCGGATCTGCATGATCTCACCTTAGATCTACTTTGTGCTTGACCTCAATTTGACCTTGATTTTCACCTCAGATTGGTATGATCTCACTTTGGTTTGGCTTTGAGAGGTTGGTTTATAGAGGTCAGCTTTGGCGCCAGTCGTGGTCCATGGATCGTGGGATTCGCACGGGGATACGAAGGAGGCATCATCCAATGGAGATAGGGCATGCGTAGAGTAGCTTCGATGCTGAGATGCCTCTTCACATGGGATGATGTGGATGAAAAGCTTCCACTAGGTGTCAGAGTTGCTCCTATTCGTGAGGCTCTCCAACTGGATCTTGTCCTACACATCAGAGGTGTTGAGCTTGCAAAAAAAGAACTCTCTCCTAATTTTGATCCTGCCAAAAATTCACAGTACAAATGGAAAAATAGAAATCCATTATGACTAAGAGATTTTCATAATTTCATTCATTATCTGGATCCTGCGACGTCCTTCTTTGTTTGGATCATTCTTTTTGGATGTTATAATCTCCTTCCTCATCTGGATCTTCCTTTTCGATTGAGATTTCTTCCTCATTTGATGGTGCCTTAGCCAGTGGTGCCTTGGGAGGCATTCTGCCATGACTGACATGGTCTTCCTTGTTGGAGCCAACAAGGCCCTCTGTATTGGGGTACAAAAGGACCATCCGGCCTCCCCCCTTGATCCTGATTTTTTTGAAATTCAAATTTAAATTTTGGATGTGAACAAGGATAAGAAAGTGATCCAAAAAATTAAGAGATTACAATAATTTTCTTTTTCTGAAAGCCGTAGCCTCCTTCATTGAGAGCCCCTCGATTTTGAGGCCGACGATGATGATCTTGGGAGGGGGGCATTAGCCATCATCAGTCGGTTTATGAATGGTTGGACTGTCAGGTTGATTTGGAGGTAGACTATCAGATCTCATCGGCATCAAAGTAGTACGATGAAATTCTTCCCATCAATTGCTCCTTCCTGTAAACGGGCCTAAGCTCTTCCTCTAGCGTCAATCTATTAATGCAGATTTTTATCTCAAGATCAAATCAGCTAGAATTGGACGGTGATGGTAGGTCGACTACAGTCGAATGACGGCAACAAGATTTGCAAGAAAAAGTCTCTGACCGGAGGTGGCTCCGACGGAGATCCTCTGATGCTTAAGTTAAAAATCTGACAACAGAAGAGGAGTGAGCATGCTGGGAGAGAGAAGTTTTCATACTTGGAGGATCTCTCTTTATTTATGGGCAGAGGTTGAAGAGCTGTAAGAGGAAAGAGAATCAGACGTTTAGTCTTGACTTATCTGGAGAGATATAACCGTTCTTCTTTCCTTATCTGGAGAGAATTTATTTATTATTTGCTTTCCGATGATCATGGGATTTGAAGTTCCACCGAAGGTTAACCATTCCTGACGGCTCCTTACTGGGTTGGCTTCATGTCCTTGAGAATCGTGTATGGCCCTTAGGCCCTCTCAAGTTTGGTGAGTAGTCACCTTATGGTACATAAGGGTCCCACCTATTAATTGCATAGACTATCAATCAGGAGCTGAGTATGGGGGGGCTCATCTTCCTCATGGTTACTCCCATTTTTAAATAGAATGATGTGATGGAATCTGAGATACCTTCATGTGCTTTGTTGATCGATAGTCAAGTGCAGGTCGAATTTTGGAGAGAAAGTTGGCGATCAAGCTCGTACCAAGTCTCAGGTCGGGTCTGATAGAGCTTCACATCCTCATATGCCTTATTTCTTCGGCTAATACAAAAATACCCTCAACACCTATCAAAGAATGGATGTTCTGGCAATGCTCCATGGGATGCGGTCTCATCATCGTCAAATGTATCAATCGGTCCAAATTCAGGAACAAAGGGCATCTTGTGTAGTGGGACATCATCTTTTGCATTAGATTTTTTACTATCACTGCTATCAGACTCTGTATCATCATTCTCATCTTCATCATCAGTAGGATTAGGATAATAACTAACAGTGACTTCATTTTCGCATAAAGTCATATCGATCATTGTGGTTCCCAATCCTCCAACCTAGATATGGCATGCATGCAGCTAATTAAATGGTACAGGACTATTAGATTCATACTCCATATGCTCTATGGTAGCTGTCACATAACTAGGACCTGCCTCCATATCATCAAATATGGTGTTACTCTCATATTGATACACAGCCTCTGCCCTTAGTATGTATAAAGAACTATCAGTTGTGGATGCTACTGGTTCACCAACCATACATACAGAGGTGCCTTCATACCCATATCCAGTTTTATCGGTCATTGAAGATGCATCTAATAGAGATCCCCCATACCCAACTACGTAAGTGGGCCAGATACAGACTAGGACACACTCACATACTGTTCACCACCATCCAAAACTTCTACTGTTGCTGGCTCAATAACAATTTCAACCATCAAAAAAATTTTCTATGATGGGATGCCCAAGATGGTATACGTGATTTGATCGTCTTCAATGGGTATAGCCAAATACTGTCTAGCAGTATGAATAGAAAATCTATATATTAGAAAAACTCTATATTAATTATGGTTCTATTCAGTGACAGCATAGCAGACCTGCATAAATTTTTGGTATGTTGCATTACAGTCCATCATGGCCATCCAGATTCTTCTACTATCATAATATGCACCATTAGTGTCAAGACTGATCCTTCCATCCTAATGGAAGATAACAATGATAAGTCTTGGATCTTTTTTCAAAAAATATTGGGAGAAGTAACTGCATGAACATATGAAATTGGCATCATTTGTAGATTCTTTATACAATATCCCCATCTCACATTTTTTAAAATAAAAATTAGAATGATATATAGATGGCTAGAGATTTCAAAAATATGATGAGATTGATGAAGAAGAAACTTTACAACTTTTCTAAGGTACAAGGATTGGCATTCATCTGGTTGTTGAATCCTGATTTAGATAACCCACTCATATTTGATTGGACTCATGTTTTCACTTGGAATACAACTAGCCACCACATTGTATCCTTTTCACCTGGAGTCTATTGTTTAGTAGGAGAGAGTACTTAACACTGATATTATGAATAGGAATAAATTCTCTACACACATTAAAGGAGACAAATTAGCAAAGGTCTAGACCAACATTATTTTGCTAGGTAAAATCTTGATTACGATGTAGATTAATTTCTTAGTTTCAATTTGTGTAAGTCAAGCTTACATGTGCAATTGAATATCAAGATCAAAATCAAGTCAGTCTTTGAAGTCAAAATCAAATTAGCATATGTATCAAGATGTAATCTAAAATAGTGATGTTTGGGACATAATGAAAATGTAATAGAAATTAAAGCATGGAGAAGCTTGTGCTTTTTCCCCTTCAAGATAACACTTTCAAGTCTGATTCTTCCCCTCCAAGGCTATAGAAATACATATAACTTGAGAAAATACTAGAATTGTCAATGAAAAAATACCTTTAGGGGATGTGACGTGCTCGGCATCGTCAACGTATGAGTCTGTGGTTGAGGGAGAGGAGCTGAGGGAGCCCGCGGATGGGTGTTGGTCAAAAAGGGGCATAAGAGAGATCGAGGAGATGGAAGGGGCAAGAGTGAGAGAGAGGAGCTAAGGGAGACAAGTTGTGCAGCAACTGGAACCCTAGCATGCATGAAGAAATAATGAAGAAAAGGGGAAAAAAGGTCGTAGTGATGTTATAGCCCATTAATGAGTCGCCCTATGGTAGGACGACTCATATAGTACCCTACCATAAGGTGATCTATTGAAGCATCCTATCATGGGATAACTTAACAATCATTCTAAATAGGACGACTCTACGTCATCACTCACCCATCCAGATGGCAACAATTTTATCGAGTCAACACATAAAGCAGCCCTATGATAGGGCAACTTTCTATTGGATGGTATTTTAATAAATAGTTTGAAAAAGATATTATTTGAATAATTTATTTTTTTTAAAAATATTATTTTTATAAAAAAATTGGATGTCATAGGATGCAAACAGGACGTCATATTAATATTATGACATTTTGTTGCAATCCTATAACATCCTACTGTATTTTATTATTAATCATAAGGATGTCATTAAAAGCTAATAGAACATCATAATAATATTATGACATCCTGCTGTAATTTTATAACATCTTATTATATATTATAGATAATTATCAAAATATCATAAAAAATAAATAGGATATCATAATAATATTATGACTTTCTATTGTGATCCTATGACATCATTTTGTATCCTATAAATAATTATCGAGATGTCATAAAAAGCTAGTAGGATATCATAATATAATAATATTATGACATCCTATTATAAATAATTATCAAGATATCATAAAAAGCTAATAGAATATTATAATAATATTATGACATCTTGTTGTAATCCTATGATATCCTATTGGATCCTATAGACAGTTGTCGAAATATTGAAAAAAACTAACATGATGTCATAATATGTTTGCATGCTATGACATCCTGTTACATTCTATCAAAAAGCAATAACATGTCACACAACATTAGGAAAGGATATTCTAATTAAAAAAAATATGAGAAAAAAATTAAACTGCATTAAATATATGTCTCCTTATTGATTTTGCTACATGGTGTAAAATGATGAAGTGGTTTATTTTTTTTGCACCTCATGCAGTGCAAAAAGAATTACTCAATGGTTTTAAATTTGAAATCTAGAGGCAATATCAATCTATACCTATGTTACTCCAAAATTGATCGAATATTCAAAAAATATTTTTTTGGTTCATTAAAAAAATGATTTATTCACCATACTCTATAAATAACTTAACAAAATTTTTGAATTTCAAACTCTTTTACTTACTATATGAATTTCAAATTCTTCAAATGGATGCGAAAAGTATATTTTTGAAAGAATATATTATGGAGAAAGTTTATGTTGAATAACTTTCTGATTTTGAAAATCATAAATTTTCAAATCATATATTCAAATTAAATAATATATTATATGGATTGAAATAAGCACATCATACTTGATATGAAAAATTAAGTAAACTTCTATTTGAAAATAATTTTAAAAGAAAAAAATATTGATACATCTCTTTGTATCAAAAGAAAATAAAATAATCTCTTAATGGTATAATTTTATGTTGTTGATATCATTTTCGGTGCGATTAATTTGATCTTGTGCCAATAGTTTTCTAAACTTATGAAGGGAGATTTTAAGATGAACATGATGAGTAAACTTATATTTTTCTTTGAATTTCAAATCAAACAAATAGATGAAGGGATTTCCATCAACCAAAGCAACTATATAAAAGTGAGTTTAAAGAAATTTGAGATTGAGAATATTAAAGGCATTGGCACCTCAATGAGTCCTGTATATAAATTTGATAAAGATGAAAATGGTAAGAGCATTGACCCTAAGCTTTATAAAGGTAGGATTGGTTCATTACCCTACTTGACTGCTAGTATAATATTTAGTATATATATGGGTGCTAGATTTCAATCAAACCTTATGGAAACATACTTAATTTAGTAAAAAATCTTAAATATTTAATTGAAACTTAAAATATAGGATTATGGTACTCAAAATAATCTTCTATTGATTTAATTGGATATTTAGATGCTGATTTTGTTGGTTGTAAAATTAATTGTAAAAGTACAAGTAGAACTTACTAATTGCTACAAGTCAACTTAATTTTATAGTTTAGTAAGAAACAAAATTTGATGGTACTATCTATAATTGAAGTCGAATATATTATAGCTGAAAGCTTAGAAGTTATTTGTAATAATCCAACCCATATTGACCCGACCTGATTTTAAGAAAAGCATGATTTTTAAAGCATAAAAAAGGAACAAAAAATGAAATAGACGAACAAATAGAAAGAAGAAGACTTCCAATGAGAATCTTCTTTTTATCCCAAAAGAATCCTAATTAGAACTAAAAGAAAACCCTAAGCCCCTTTATAAATAAAGATTTTCTCCCTTCCACGGCCTCCCATCACTGGAATCCCTCTTCCTCTTCTTATTTTATCTCGTATTTCTTCTTTCTTGTTCTCGGTTTGACAAAATTATGCTAATGGATTCATTGCCCAAATACTCATAAGAGTAAGGTAAATCTCTTAAGAAACATTCTTTTCAATCCCCTTTTGAATTATAGATGGAGATTTCCATAGTTTAATTGCTGATTTTTCTAAAAAACATTGGATTTCAAAGTGCCCTATTTTTGACGATCCATGTGGCCCAGTTTTCCAATGCCATCCATCATCGTTGAGCATCGGATAGGGGAGCCATGGCTGCACCACCATGGGCTGCACCCTCGGTTATCTTTTTTGGATAAGAATCTCTAAAATCGAAGGAGAAGAAGGGAATTCAAGAATCCTCCAATTTTGCTTAAACGAAGGATGAAGAAAATAGAAAGAAAGAGGAAAAAAAAGAAAAGACAAGGAAAAAAAAAGACTTTCTCTCCCTTCCCTCTTCCCTTCCTCTTTTTCTCTCTCTACTTTCTCTCTCTATTTTCTTTCTCTACCTTCTCTCTCTTGTTTTTCTCTTTACTAGGGTTCTTGGATCTTAGAAAAAAAGAGGGGTTTTTCTCTAGTGACCTAGTTGACTAATTGAAAATCTCAGATGCTATCACCTAGCCAGTTCTTATGGGGATACTGAATTTTAGAAATTTTATTTTTAAGATGATTATGATAGAATTTTGATCCAAATATGGTTTTCATATATTACACCCAGAAAATTTTTTTTAGGATTAATTAGATCCATATTTGGATTTACTTTTGAGACAACTAGGGTTTCACCTTTACTAAATTTATCTGATAATTTATATAAATTAATAGATTGATAAATTTTAAATTATATTAATTCATGATGTGAATATGATGCAAGATATTTTGAATATTAAAAATATTTATTTTGAAATAATTAAGATGATATGTGATCATAACAAATGATTTGATTTAATTGATTCAATATTTTATTATTATTTATTTATATTATTATTGAAACAAGATATGAAACTGGATGATGATATGAATTGTCAACCTAGCTATGTAAAGGATCCTATCAATGGAGGCTAATACATTGACAATTGATTTGTCTTGAGAATTTATATTGCAAGCAGATATGCTACATATGTCGTTAATAGATTTATGATAAATTGCTAATAGATTCACAGTTTCTAAGGATATTACTGTCAGATAATATGCAATATACCATAAGATGACATACAGCTTACCTTAAGATGATATACAATATTATAAACCTACTACAAAAAAAATATGGTCATAGCTCATGGTTGATAAGAACTTAAGAATTTGATAAAATTGAGATTATGAATATAAATAATTTTTATGATAAATTTAAATTCTATGTATGAATATTTGATTATATAATACATCAAGATCTAAATTTTTGAACTAATATATTTATTATATTATTTTAGTAAACTAACATATATAAAATTATTATCTGATTTATTTAGTTAAAGATATTTATTGCTTACTAGATTGTTTAATTCATGATAAATTTTTTATTTTTTTTAATTTGAAAAAATTAGTTTGATGTGGGGTTTCGTTATGCTAGTGTGACTAGAGAAGGGATTTAGCTTACTTTATTTAGATTAAGATTTATCAGAGTTGATGAAAGATCTTGTTTAATATTGACTTTATCAAATATTGATGATGATTTCACTGACATTGAGTTTTGATTCAGTTATTTGAATTAAGGTTTGAACATTAATCATTCAATTTTTTTTTATTCTGCTGCCTATTTGTGATATCATGATAAAATGCCTTATGTGCTTATGAAAAAAATTTTCTATGAGTATATAGTGGTTGCCATGACCCCTAGCTTGTGATCTCGAAATGGGGGCATAACATTATTATACTTAAATCTTGTGGATTAAACAATAATTAGAAGATTATAGTATTAAATATATTAAAATTTTTATAAAATATGATAATACAAGTGTTATAAATCTCACTAAAAATCTAATTCAACATTCAAGAATAAAATACACTGAAATAAGATATTATCTCATGAGAGATCATATATAAAATAATGATATTATACTTGAATTTATGTTTACTGATAGATAATTAGCTGATATTTTTATCAAACCTCTTAGTGAGGATAGATTTAGCTTTATAAGAGCTGAATTAAGACTTTGTGATCCATATAGATAAGCATTTTCTTATCTAGAATTTCCCCTCACTTCATTTAATTTGATTTGATTTCTCTATTTTTATTCATGTTTTGATTCATAATTTTTCTTGGATCAAACTCCTTAAGTTGACTTTTAATACGAGAAGTTGACTCCAAGCCTTGGTGAGTCAACCCCTTGGTGTTTCAGAAAAATATTTCTTTGGGAAGTCATTTTGTGACTCTCTTTGAGTCAACCTTTCACTCGAGCTGACTCATGAAATTGCTCGAGTTGACTCATGGTTTAGGAATTTGTTTTAAAAAATGAGTCAGCCCAACACTATTCTTTCCTGATCCATTAGCCCCTTGAGTCGAGCCTTCTCTAAAGCACTTCTCTTTAAAATCCAACCTTTTCACTTCAAGTTTTCTCCCTTTTCCCATCAATTTTAGTTGCCCATGGCCCTCCAAAAGCAACTTACTCAAAGATTGAAGCAAAATCAAAGGGGAGACTAAAACCCTAAGGCATAACAAAGTACTCCTCTCATGGTTAAGAGGTGGACAAAGTATAGGGATGATCCCCAGTACTTCTTAATAGAAGTAGTTCAACCACCTTCTCCACCCCCCTCTCCATAGCTGATGCCAACAAAGGTATACCTTGATTCATCTAGATTGTGAAGATGGATAGGAAAATAGATTTTGGTTTTTTGGAGCAAGAGGGGTTTTCAATTGGAAGGAAATTGAAAAGGATGGGATGAGAGTTCATGTGCTTCTTAGATTTGTCGACTTATCCTAATGTTGTTAGGGAAGATCCCTCATGAGTGCAGAATATGGATCTCCTATCTAAGATCGTTAATTTAGATGATGATGTCGATACCGTAACAAGAAGAAAGAAGAGATATAAAAAAGGACACAATCAAAAATGTGGATTAGTCCAAGGCTTACCTCCATGGGATATGCAAGCTTCACTATGAGAGAAAATAAATATAAAAAAAGATCACACCCTCTCAGCTCTCATAAATTTCTCTCTCTCAACAAGAAGCTCTCAATCTTCTCTTACAAAGCTCTCAAAGAACCTAAGAAAATCCTTCTGCCGACTACGCTCACTAATTTGTCATTAGTGCTCAGCTTTTCATGCTATCTGCTTTTTATGAAGTCGAAGGATCGTGTCAAGTATGCATACACGAGTCCTGCTAGGACTGTGCCTTCTTTCTGCATCAAAACAACATCCAAAATGAGTCCCAAATGTATCCAAAATCCTTGTAGACCGTGCATAGACCACCACACAACTGTCCGATGTAAATCAAGTTGTGGACCAGAGCCTCTCCAAGTACACCATGTGTCATGTGCTCGTCCGTTTGTGTGTGAATCATGTGAAATCATCCTTGGACCATGACAGTGCATGGATCATGATTTCTCCTGTGGATCGTGTGAAGCAAGCTTGCACTCCCGCGGGCCTGTGCACTATTATCCTACACGCTGTAGGCTGTGCATTTGCAGGCTTCTCCTCTTGGGGCTCACATGCTGGGCTTCTCTGCTGTGGGTTTCTCCATCTTAGGCTACTATGGATCAAATTTGAGATGCCAAAATCCAACAATCTCCACTTCGACTCGATATTCAGCCTGTACATAATTTTGAGAGCTTTTGAATGATCTTGCTCTCATATGATGGGGCATATGCCTGACTACTTATAAATGAATAAATATGAAAGTTGAACCAGATCGCTCGATCCTATCTCTATCTATGCGGTGATCTGTCTGACCTGAGACTTGCTCGGAGTAGTCTCCTGCGGTAATAAAAATTATATCCTATAATATCATCTGTCATCCTTTCGAGTCTCCCATCTTATTCTCAATTCATCTGTACCTGGAGCTCCATCTTGCTCTGAGCTTCCATTGGCTCCTGAAGCTCCACCTCGTATTGAGCTCCTAGCTAAGAGGTAATATCCTCTATACCTCTTCCCTTTCAATACAATCCTACTATCGTACAAAATCTTTAGGATTTCATCATCAGCTCTCCACCAATAGCTGCTTGAATCCAATCTACTCAGTGAAATTAGATTATTCCTAAAATTAGATATGTATCAGATCTTGTCCAATTTCTTCACTACTCTATCATGAGTCTATAAGCTGACAGTTCTAATGCCCTTGATCGCATAGTTTGATCCATCCGATGGATAAATAGTGCCCTCATTGCTCTCTAAAAAATTAAACAGCTCTTCTCTGTAACAAATATGATGCAAACATATAAAATCTATAATCTACAATGAAGAAGAAGTAGATACCTCATCAGATATCAGAAGAACCTCATCACTTTCTTCTGTATCGCTATCTTGGATCGCTGCCACAGTAGCCCTCATCTAATCTATAAGCTGTGGACAATCTCTAACTCGATATTCCAACCATCACATCTGTAATATCTAATCTTGCTATAGTCTTTTGACTTGAACCTGGACCACCTACCTTGTGATCCTCTGCTCCTTCATCGTCTACCACCACCAGCTTTAATCACTGCCATAACCAAGTCACCATCTGAACTCGAAGCTCGATTCTTCTATCTGAAAATTTTATTTTGAAGAAGTATAGAAGTGACCTCATCTATCTTAATGGTGCTCTTTTCTATAAGAAGAGCAGTCACCAAAGATTCAAAAGAAGAAAAAAATGATAAAAGCAAGACCAATACCCTGATCTTCTCTTCAACCTTCTCACCAACACTGAGAAAATTAGTGAGGATCTTCTAAAAGTTGCTGAGATGCTCCTACATGCTCCGTCCCTCGCTTATCCGCAGCTAGTAAAACTGCTTCCAAAGAAAGAGTGCATTGGTGAGTGACTTTGCTATGTACATCTTTTTGTGCTTTATCCACATCACTATCGAAAAAATTTTACTAAGCACATGGATCATCACATCATCTATCAAGTACAAGCAGATTGTATTCATCATCTGCATTTGGAGCCACCTCCAATCTTTCTCCTTCATGGTAGTTGACTTTTTCTCGTACAAGAGAGCATCAATCAATCCTTATTGGATAAGCACATCCTTCACCCTCACTTGCCATAGAAAAAAATTGCTCTTCCTATCATACCGATTGATCTTTATCTTGATTGAGCTTATCTTCTCCATCTTCTTCAATCTCGATCAACACCGCTGTAATCTGGACAACTACGTGCTCTGATATCACTTGTTAGGAAAGATCCCTTATGAGTGCAAAATATAAATTCTTCGCCCAAGATCGCTAACCCAGATGACAATGTCGATACCACAATAGAAAAAAAAGAAGAGATATAAAAAATGATATAATCAAATACGTGGATCAACTCAAGGCTTACCTCCACGGGACATACAAGTTTTACTATAAGAAAAAATAAATACAAGAGAAGATATACCCTCTCAACTCTCATAAACTTCTCTCTCTCTCAATAAGAGGCTCTCGACCCTCCCTTGCAAAGCTCTCAAAGAACCCAAGAAGACCCTCCTTCTGACTACGCTCACTAATTTTTCATTGGTGCTCAGCTTTTCATATTGTCTACTCCTTATAAAGTCTCAGGACCATGTCAAATACGCATACATGAGTCTTGCTGGGACTTTGCCTTCTTTCTACGTCAAAACAACATCAAAATGAGTCCCAAACGTATCCAAAACCCCTATAGATCATGCATAGACCACTGTACAACTATCCCGCATGAACCAAACTATGGATCGAAGCCTCTATGCATGCACCATATGTTGTGCGCTCGTCTGTGCACATGTGAGCTGCATCAAATCATCGATTTTTCCTGTGGACTGCATGAAGCAGGCTCACGTGCCTGTGGGCTGCACACCTGCGGGCTTCTCCTCTTGGGCCTAGCGTGCTGGGCTTCTCCGTCTTGGACTATTATGGGTCGAATTTGAGGTGCCAAAATCTAACAAACATAGTCTAAGAATTTTATGGGAATATCGAGTTTGGGGTTAGAAGCCTCAAATCTATAGTGAAGGGTATCCAAATCCACCTAAATACAGCTCAATTGGGTAGGACACTGTGGATGCATGTGAAGAAAAGTTCATCAGATAGACTCGAATAGCACCAGATAGGTTTGATGCACATCTTAGTTCGAGACGATGTTGGGGAGCTCGGTTCTTCACCAACTAGCTTTCTATCGAAATGTGCCTCCTCCATAGCATTGTTAGACAAATCTTCCCTAATACGAGAAGACTCAACTTTGTGTTTGAGTAAGATGTGACTATTATATTTCATGTTATTAGAGGGTACCCACTAAACCTATCTTCTCTGATGATACAGTACATGCATGAGGCGGCCAGCTGATTAAAGGCATCACTACCTTATGCTATGGTCGTCACACTGATTTTCAGGGAGCAGGGGGTAGACTTGAAGGACGAGACATTTAGGATCCTCCTACATACTGATACATTCAACCGCTGATCCTTGCACCACATAGGATATCAAAAAGTGGACAGTTGTTGGATCTATAGGGAAGCCATTATCAAAGAGGAGTCGCAAGACAAAAAAGGTAGATAAGACAGGTCTTTCAAAGCCTGCAGTACTAGCTGAGAGAACCTTGCTACTTGCAGAGTATGCAAGAGATGCAGCATAGGCAGAGGCAAAGCTAGAGCAGCCTCAGCCAGGGTCCACTTGTCAGATGCCTCAACAGCCACATCTAGAAAGTAGCAACAAGACTACCCAACTAGATGATGATCGGTTGAGGGTGGTGGTTGAGCAAGTGATGGCAGCACTTTTAGCCATTGGTAGCCAATCAACATATCAGACACCCCTCATGGTCACCGGTGATGTTGAGCAAATTATGTCGCATGTGTTGACACTTTATCAGATGATTCCAGAACTACGACATGATTTCACAGATATACGTCACCTCATGGTAGCTTAGATGTGGTGTATTACAGACTTAGAAGCTAAGATCAGGGCCATCTAATAGCTTCTAGAGAGGAGGGCTAAGCTATTTGAGGCAGCTAGATCGACACATCTACTAGCTCAGTCCAGATCCTCCACCTCTTCTAGAACATCAGCCTATCACTGTAGATCTAGGAGGACACCCCCAATCCAGTTCCTTGATGACTCATCTGATTCCTCGTACTAGGACTTTAGGATCTTAGCTAGTATCCTAGGTTGGTTTATGTGTGCTATCTTTATGATCATATATGTATTTTGGATGACTATAAAGGTTGTAAAACTTAGTTAAATATTAATGAAATTATGCTTTTTATATTGTGACATTTATCTTTGAAACATTTCATGCCATACAATTATCTATCTTGCTATGATCTAGATTGCATAAGATGCCTGCAACTTTTCTTATCTTGCCCTGATAATGCAATATTCATCTATTGCTCTAATACGATTATATACATTGCTTTGATATTATACTACATTCCTCCTTTTGCTCTAATACAAGCTATGATGCAAGTCATAGAAACTGCTTTGATGTGGGACATCCATCCATGTGACATGTATACAATATATAAATTGCTTTAATAGACTATGGCATTAACCCTATTATTCTATTTTGCTCTGATACTCTTTTGCATCCTTTTTGATAATGATAAAAATGGAGAGATAATATATAAGTAAAGGGGAGTAAAGGTTGTTAATGAAAAAGTGGAGTAAAAATTAAGTAATAATGATTGAAACTAATCAAAAATTATTGAAACTTATAGAAAACTATTAATAAGGGGGAGTAGATATTATTAAGAAATTAATGACAAATTCTCTTGAATTTTGCTTGAATTCTGGTTTGTTGAAGATGTTCTCTTGAATCTTCATTCGTTTTGTTTTGAAATATTAAAATTCAGCTGTATAGCTTATTGAATTTGTAGGTGCCAAATTGGTAGCATCAAAGTCATGAAACTAAGCATGCCAAGCCAAATAATTAATTCTTTTGGATAAAAATGCTTGATCTACATTTATTTTTTTACTTTGTGCTCAAAGGTTTTGTCATCATCAAAAAAAAATATTGTTGGCCCAAGGCTTTGATTTTAATGATAACAAAATATTTGAATGTAAATATTACTAATTAAATAGTTTAAGAATGGTTGTAAGGCTTCTTAGGTGCTCAAAATAATCCACTCAATGAAAGAAGAATGCAACTCAAATAAGTCAAGTCAAAGATTTTTAAGATAAATTCTACAAGTTTTAGCTTTGATGAGTCAATTCCTGATATCATGACTCAACCCTTGAATGACCACATGCAGATATAGAGAATCTATATTTTTAATGGTCTCTCGAGTCGACTCCTTATTTGTGAGTCGATCCTGATATGTTGGAAGAAATTGGCATAGCTCATAAGTTGACATCGAATCTATATGAGCCGCCCCCAGAATGGCTACAAGTAAAAGATATAGAGTACCTGAAAATGAGAGGTTGGCAAGTTGACCTCGGGTTCTACATGAGTCAACTCATGGATGGCCATAGATGAAAGATAGAGATATCCGAAAATGTGATCTTCATAAGCCGACTTAAAGAGCCAAACAAGTTGACTCCAGAAAATAGATGAGTCGACCCCTGAAGAAGATGAATCGACTCCTCTATGGGTGAGAGCCTAATGGCTAGTTTTTCTGATAGCTTCAAACGGGCAAAACTCAACTCCAATGGCTATTTTGTCCCTACTATGGTATTGCATGATCAGATATATTCACTTATAGCACTACCTTCTTGAAACTCACTGGCTTGGCCATCGTCTCGTGATAATGTGATGACTAGAAGATAAGACGGAGCTTTTCCCCCAATCTCTCTTCCCCCTCCCCCTAGTTTGAAGCACATGGTCTTCTCTCTCTCTCTCTCTCTCTCTCACTCACTCACTTTTTTTGTACCTTTCCTTATCTATGTCCTAGGTTGTTGGGCCCCTTGTCTAAAAACCATTGCTCTAAGTCAAGCCCATGCTCCATCCCTGTCTCTTGGATTCTCTTTTCCTCTACCACCTACCCTATTTTATCTCCTCTGATGCAGGGAGAGGAAGCCCACAAGGGTGTCTTAAATCGAACTGATTCTAGTCAAAAGGAGAAAGATATCCCGAGATGCCACTTAACCAGAGGCAGTAGATGCCACTCATTGCTACTAATCGCTGATGCCACTCAATGCAACCAAGATACACACTTGATTTATTTGGAGGAATCACTTAAAACTAGAAGACTTGCTAAGAAATATATTTTTTTGGATAGGAAACTCTACCTATTTCATCATCTTCATTGATATTCATGTAGTTAAATTAAAGCTTCTCAAATAAGAGTTAAAATAAATACTAGACATATTTCAAAATAAATTACTAGTCGTAGTCAAAATATATTTTCAAGACACAACTTACTAAGAAAGTCAAGATATAAAATGACTTAAAACAATAAAAATTTCACTCTTAATTAAATTTTCCTTGACTACCATAGCTGATTCATTATGCCCCTGCATCATTCCCCTCTATTTGAGAAGAACTTAGCTTTTACATCGAGCCAAGCTGCAGTTAGCTCAGCCAAAGGTACTGAGGAGGAATGGAGAATTTTCCTCCCAGCAAGCAAAGGTATGCCTAAGACATCTCTAATAACAAAAGCTACAACAACCATTTGAGAAATAACTAAAGCATCAAAGCTTATTTTAATTACTCCACAAGGAGGAGGTACCCATACGATGTTAGAAGTAGATTGATGTGGCTGAGATAGGAAAAGAGCATGCCAGGACTTGAATGGAGGATGTGTCTATTGCAACTGATGAGAAGCAGCAATAGACAAGGAATAGATTTTTCTGATCAAATTTGAAACAGAAATAATATTACGATTAAACAATCTATCATTTTGAGAGTGCCATAAGGTCTAAGTCACATATGCGACGAGTAACTTCAACCTTTTCTTTATCTGACCATTTGATAGGAAATCAAATAAATCCAGTAAAAAAAGAGGAATGAAATTCACCCGACACATGTTACTTAGGGCATGCCAACGATCCTGAGCACAGACAGTTAATAATCACATGTTCGATATCTTCCATGGCTGCTGGGCATAGATCACAGTGGGAGGCCTTAACATCATTGATGCCATGGTTTGCCAGCATACTTTTGCAAGGTAGCCTACCCCATTGAAGCTTCCATAGGAAGGTTTTGACCCTAGGCTGCACCAATAACTTTCAAATCCAAGCGAAGTTAGTTGAAGGCAAGGAAGAACTAGTGGTTGAGGGTTTATAAAAATCTTTAAGCTTTACTTGGGATGATCTAAAAGAGGCCCAAACTAACTAATCTAGCCACGAACCATGAGGGATAGGAATAGTAAGAATATGCTTGATAAGCTCTAAAGAAAATAAATGAGACATCAAGGTAGAGTTCCAAGTTCTATTTCTATTAATAATGTCAGCCACTTTAATATTATAGTCCATGGTGTAAATACTAAGGTAAATAGGCCATGTGATCAGAGGAATTTTAGAAATCCAAGGATCGATGAAAACATCAATAGAAGTACCATCTCCCAGAATCCATTGAGTCTAAAAATTTAATCTAAAACCAATATGACATAAGTGGGTCCAAATAGTGGAAGCATGAGGAGGCTTGGCATAGTTGTACTAAGTGCCTGGAAAGTGGCATTTGGCCTTGACCACCTACGCCTATAATGATGAGGGATGCAGAAGGAATTGAGCAACAGCTTTTGCAAGAGAAGCTTGTCTACACTTTGTTAAAGATAAAAAAATCAATCCTTCATTTTTCTTAGATTCTCAAATAGACTGCCATGCATTCCCTTTTTATCAGATGAATGGCCCCAAAGGAATGCTCGAAACTCCTTTTTAAGCTTATTTAATATGAATAGAGAAATGTGAGTGAAAGCTAGCATATGTAGAGGTGTAGCTAATAAGACTGACTGAATGAATATAGCCCAGCCAACAAAGGATAGTTACCTCTATTTTCAAGCATCAATTTTATTAGTAAACTTACGAAGTAGGAAGTGAAAGTCAGCAACATGTAGCTTACATATTCCAGAGATGGGGATACCAATATTGCCAAAGGAGATACTTTTGGGGAATACAAAAAATATGAATAATACCATTCTTCATGGAAACATGGGTGCTGGGATTGAAGAAAATATAAGATTTAAAATAATTCATAGATTGATTAGATAACTGACAATAGGCATTCAATATAGCAACTAAACAAGCTACATCACGAATGGTTGCACTGGCTAAAAGAATATAGTCAGCAATATACAATAAGTGAAAACTTGTAGGTCCACCTTGAGGCCTAAAAGCTTTTAGCAAATTATGTTGCATCACAACTAATAGCATGTAAGAAAAAGCCTGGGAACATAAAATAAAAAGATAGGATGATATGGGGACAGCCTTGGTAAAGTCTTTGGTAGGGCAACCTCTAGCCCTAGAACCATGGTGGCTGGGGTTTAGGCCTAGAAAGGACATAGTTACTCAGACAGGAGTTTGAATTCAGCTACTGAACCTCCCTTTTGAGCTATGCAAACCAGATCAGATTAAATAGATAGTGGCCCAGGCAGATGATCATTTGTTCCTTAATGACAAGACCGCTTCTTCTTCAAGGATGAGATTTGCTAGAGTTTCGATCCCGTTGGACTTTAACAAGCCAATCTACCCAAGTGTCAAGGTGAAGGTCCATGATGAGTATATGTGGTAGCAATTTATCTATGAGGAGCTCCCAGATATCTCCTACATGTGCGGGCTTATCGACGTAACCTTGGAAGCCTATGGCTGCTCTAATGCTTTTAGTTTGGATACTGCATCCACTTTTGGCCCTTGGATCCTAGTAGCTAGGATGCCAGTTGTGTCTACATCTGCTTCGAAGCAACCTACACCTACTCCTACTAGCGGAAAGATTGATGAAGGTTGGGTTCTGCCAACCAAATCTTCAAAAAAGTCCTTGGCTTCTAACCTAATGATGCCTGTGTCTGATATTTGAGTGGCCAAATCTATGTTCTCTCCTTTGATGATGTCACAAGTTGTACACAAATCAAACTTCCAACCGATGGATGTTTCAACTTCATTAGTATTCTCATTTCCAGAAATGGGGATAGTAGGCATCAAGGGGAAGCGAAAAAGATCGCTGCCAAAGATAAATAATTTGAAAAAATCTTTAGTGTAGTGTTGCCCCCTCGTGCGAAAATATTAGTTGAGTCCACTTCTTCTATTACTCCTAACAATAATCAATGGTTGTAGCATAATTCTTCTTCTAAGCAGCGGGCTTCGTTGGTTAAGGTGTGGAAACAAGTGCACTCTTCAGAGACTTCTTCACAACTTGCCTCTATACCAATTTAACAAGCTTCATAATTGGATCCTAGCTCTTCTAATTGTGCTGCTCCCATCTTTCATGACCAGATGGCTCAGCAATCAAAGGAGAAAGTTACTGATATTTTATCCTCTTCTAGCTCCTCCTTAGATAAGTTACCATTGCAAGTGGAGCCATCTTCGAGTACTAGTGTCAAAAGATCTGAGTCCGCTTTAGTTTTTGACCTACATACTGATTTCTTATGAAGATCTTAATTTGGAATTGCCATAGGGCCAATAAGCTCTACTTTCGTAATTACACTAAGTCTTTGATTTGTCAATATAATCCTAATATTTTGTATTTTTTAGATACTAGGCTGTCTGAGTCTACTTTAGAGCACATTAATAAATTTTTAGGTCATACATGGATGTCGTACATGATTCTGACCACTGGATTATTTGGGGGTATCATTGTGGCTTGGAGAAAGAATTTGGGGTCCGTCCACTTAATGCATTTTGATAGACAAGTTGCATTTGGAGTATTTACAAGCCCTGATGATTTAACCTGGGGTTTGGGGGTAGTTTATGCCTACATTTTGGTGTTTGAATGCTGAATGCTATGGCACCAGCTTCAAATTGCTTCTTAGGTATTCCTCTATGTATAGTAAGGGATTTTAATTGTATTCTGCATGCCAAGGATAGGAAGGGAGGTAAACCTTTTAGGGTTGATCATGAGATTTGTGAGTTTTGATCTTTTTTGAGATTCACAAACCTTATTGACTTTAGATTCCAAGGACCCCATTTTACCTGGTGCAACAATAGATCTAGGCTTACTAGAGTTTGGGAATGTATAGATCAGGCATTTGCTTCCCGTTCTTGGGTTAATCGATTTCCTGAATCAATTATCCAGCATCTACTTAAATATGCATTTGACCATTGTGAGCTTCTTCTTTCCATCCAAGATAAACTTATAAGAGGTTCTCCCCCTTTTTGCTTGAAAAAATTTTGGCTCACATATCCAGACTTCTTTAGGGTTGTTCATGCGGCTTGGTACTTCAGTGGTAACTTATCTCCGGGGGATAGGTTAACTGTCTTATTATCTCAGATCTGATAAATTATCATATCCTTAAAAAGAAGGCTAAAAAATCTCTTTATCATAGGTAGGAGACTTTACGATGAAATATTAGAATTGCAATAGCTAGAAGTTGATCAGGGTGGCCTCTTACCTCAAGCACATTTTCATCTCTTATCCTTGCTCTAGCAATTTCATTCCAATTTGCATCGTTAGGAAATACTTTAGAGACAAAAGTCCAGAGGTTTGTGCTTTCGCGATGGGGATGCTAATACCACTTATTTTCATAGATAAACCATTTTGAAGGAAAGAAGAAATTATATCTGCTACCTCCAAAATGAACAAAGATTGATTATCACTGATGATAAGCTACTAAGAGAAGTGGGAGCATGTCATTTTCAATGGTGATGGTTGATTGACACAAATATTGATCTAATAAACTCTTCTTTAGTTCCCACTATTGTATCTCCAATTCAAAATGAAAAGATGCTTCGGCCCATTTCGGTTATGAAAATAGAATTTGCTCTTTCCTACATGCACCCTGATAAAACCCCAGCCCTGATGGTTTCTTGCCACTATTTTTCCAACAATGTTGGACTATCATTTAAAATGAGATGGTGACATCTGTTCAATAATTCTTCCTTTCTAGCTCTATGCCTTGTACTTGGACCGACATTTACATAACATTGCTGCCAAAAAAGGTATCTCCTTTATCTCTAAATAATTATCATCCCATTAGCCTTTGCAATACGGTATACAAGATCATTGCCAAGATTATAGTCAATCGGCTAGAGTCAATTATTCTGTCTCTAATTTTTGCTGAGCAAGGGGCCTTTATTCTTGATAGAAGTATCACTCACCATATCCTACTTGCATAAAAATTTATGCACTAAGTTACTAGGACATCCCGATCTAAAAGCCTAAGGATGCTTTAGGTAGATGTAGAGAAAGCCTATGATCGTATCTATTGACAAATTCTTTACTCAATCCCCAAATTGTCTATGGTAATGCTTTTAACTTGGGCTTGTTAAAGAAACCATAACCCATGTATCAAAGAAAAAAAACCTATCTCAAGGTTCTAGTTGCAAAATAGTAGATTTTTTTTTTGTAGCTTAATTTATGAATAGGGATAATGATGTAGGAGGATCATCATAATCAATGTGCACCATTTTGTTCACTATAGGTAGAACTAGAAAATGTCTAGAAGTGAGATCCACCATACGAGAAAATTTATTTCCATGAGTCATATAGGATTTTAGCTTTTTTATATTTATTTTCATGAGTCATGTTTATTTTAGAAAAACTGTCCTGTTTGAACTAAAAAAAAAATCTGATCAGAATTGTATAAGAGCATGCTTAATTGGTATAATAAAAATTATGCATTCCAATTTATTCTTCGTCAATGAAAGCAAATAGAACGTAGATCCTAGTTTTACCATATTTTTAATTTTTTTAAATATTTTTGAAATATTTGAGTTGAGCAGATTGAGAGAACTTTTTTTTTTTTCCCGATCACTCGAGATTAGGAGAGGATTTTTATGAAATTTGACCCATCCACTGAGTTTAAAATCTTTTATATAAATCCGGGCTCGATCGGATTGATCAGTCAACGATTTGATCTGTCCAAAATCAAGGTCCAAACACAAAATCGGGTCGGTTGGGGCAACGCAGCTCTGAACGACCCGACTCAGTTGCCCTTCCATAAGAAAAATGGAGAGACATGCGTAGGGAGAATCAAAGGAGAACGCTAAAATGATACTAAATTTTGACACGAAGAAGTTGTTTAGCCGAGTCGTAACTCTGTCACTGGTCTACCCCAACAATACAAAAGAGACATGTCAGCATGATCTCTTTCGCCGTTAGATCCTGCGTCACCGAATCATTTCTGGACTGCGCTCCGAAGAAAAGAGCCAATCATCATCCTCTTACCCTCTCTTGCGCCGTCTCCTAAACCCCCACCCCCCACTTCCCCTTCTTCTCCTCCTTCCCTCTCCACTTCTGTCGTCTTCCTTGACGCCTGCGACGGAGAGCGAGAGAGAGAGAGAGAGAGAGGGGGAGGGGGGAGAGAGAGCGCGAGCGAGATGGTGATGTGGGTGTTCGGCTACGGCTCTCTCATATGGAAGACAGGCTTCCACTACGACGAGAGGGTTGTTGGCTTCATCCGAGGATACCGCAGAGTCTTCTACCAAGGCATTCGTTTCTTGACTCGCTTCGTCATCTCTTTGTCTATTTCTTATGATCGACTCCGGTATTTGATTTGGTGGGATGTGTGTGGGCAGGCAGCACGGATCACCGTGGGACCCCTGATTTTCCCGGGAGAACCGTCACGCTGCAGGCCTTCCCCGGAGAACTCTGCGTACGATCCCTTTTGTCCTCACAAAAAATACCTCATGTCTTTTATTAATGTTTTGCTTAAGTATTCCTGTTCTTCTGTAGTTGAAAATGATGATTTGGTTATCGATATTTGTTTTGGATGGACAGCATAATCTTTTAGGACTTTATAATGGCTCTTGCAGTGATTGAGTTTATTTCTTTTCCATTTTGCTTTCATTATTATAAATATGATAACCGTGAGAATGTATTTGTTAAACTTTAAAGAGAAAATGAAAAATAATGAGATATGATTCAGGTTCATAATAATCTGGTTAATGCTGCTTTTGTCTCGTTATAGTTCAAGTTGATATGTTTTGCTTAATCGAGATTTGTTTGTTTTTGTTCCAATCTTCTCTGGATGCACCCCCATAAGGTGGCAACAATTCTTTCTTCCCTTAGGTCATCTATTCTACTATTCTATTATGAAATCTAAGGCACATATACATACATATATATATACATACATATATATATATACATACATATATATATATACATACATATATATATATACATACATATATATATATATATATATATATATATATATATATATATATATATATATATATATATATATTAGACACCAGAAGGAAATACAATGTCTAGATTACCAACAGACTCCTAAGGAATTGAGCAATGAGGAGGTATGGAAGCAGGTGGAGGGATTCTAAGGATCAAAGTGAGAGGCCATCAAGGGTTCCATCATGGTGTTTCCTGGAAGGACAAGGCTATCTTTGGATGAGATTGGAAAGCGGCCATAATGTTTCCAGTGACTATCTTCTCCTTGAGGATGGGAGGTTGTGGTTGGAAGGCCCGTAGTGAGCAGAGGAGGAAATCAGGGAAGAAGTCATTCCTATAGGCGTGTCATCATTATATGGAGATCACATAGGAAGGGGGTAGGAGATAGTGAGGAGACTTCATTGGTGAGCTCCATTAGTCAAGTGGTACCATCAGGTCCTTGACTAAAATGGAGATGCTTCCAATGTGGGGAGTTTAGCCTTTTTGAGAAGCCTCATTAGAGGGGCACGAGATGTTTCAGATGCAAAAAGGGGGCCATAGGTAATCCTCTTTCCAGTAAGGTATTCCCATGATTCATGTGCTGGGGAGTGGTTTAAAGAGAATGTGATGAAGAGTTGATGGCAAGCTTTGTTGGTGAGACAATGGGATGATTTGTCTTCCCCTTGGAGACAACCTGAAGAAGATGCTTTCAATGCAGGGATTTCAGCCACCGTCCTGCTCTTGTTGGATTAGGCAATGATGCAAAGGGAGATGTCATCAGTAGTCTTCTTGCCCGGTGAGGAAGATGGAAGGCCTGGTTGTTGTGGAATGAGCGAATGGGTGATAGAGATTTTGGCTAGGATCTCTTTCTTTGATGCTAGAGTAAGGGATTATTGGCACTTGTGGTTAGCAGAGGTCGCCTAGGTCAATTGGGGAAATCCATCGGAGAAGGAGGCGATGGATGAGTTGGAGAATACCTGGAAATGGAGATGGAGATAGATCACCAAAAGATATGATAGATACTCTTTCCTAGTGGACTTCCTTATTGATGCAGATAGAGGAGGTTGACTGCCAAGGATGGGTAGATTTCAATGATCTCGCATAATCCTTCAAGCAGTGGTCTCCTTGGGATGTTGCTGTTGCTAGGGCCTTTGTTTCCCAAGTTTGGATCAATTGCATGCCTTCCCCTCCATTTTCGGTCTTGTGGGGAGTTTGAATGGGTTAAGGCTGGCTTTGGTAAGTTCATTGACCTGGATAAGAGAACATGAGAGAGGTCCATGTGGTCAGAGGCTAGTGGTGCGGACACCAGAGCCATCAAAAATCGGCAACATGATTTAAGTTCGATTTGGATCGAAGAAGCATCATTAAATTGATTCTACTTCAGTTATTTATTTTCAGTCAATAAATTTTAATACATTTGGCTTTGGGTCCATAGGGCCATACTTGGATTTGTCCACGTCACCTTTGGAGCCACCACTCTCCACATGCCAAGAGAAGAAATATGCATGCCAGCATGTGCCGTGCTCATGCCAAGTTGTGTCAAGCATCAAGCACCCACATGGAGTTCCATTTCTTCCTTAGAATTCCTTAAGAGTTCTTGGCTACTTACTTATTTTGTTGAAGGTTGATTTCTTTCCTATGGTAGATTATAATGCTTTACTTTTTTGTGGAGAGTTGATTTCTTCCTTGTAAAGATAAGAGATTCTTAAACAAACAGGACCCTTAGAGTCCTATATAAATCCTTGTATCTTTCATGAAAAAAGACAATGAATGATTTTACAAACTCCACAAATACTTGTGTCAATTGCTCCGAGAGGGAGAGGGTGTGAGACCCAAAATCGCCCCACAAGGGGAGGGTGTGAGGCCCACTTTCTATCCTATTCCTTCTACTTAAGATTCAGTGTTCCTACGACTTTGATCGACTCCACCATCTACCCACGCAAGCCTATTCCGTCAAGAGAAGATCTGTCTCCTCCAGAATTTTCATCTGTCGTGCTGAGAGGAGTGATTTCTTATTCTACAGATCATATGCTGTCAAGGACCTTCGTTCCTTAACAGTTGATCTTTGATTTTTTTTTAATCCGATGTTGGTAAAGACCTAGTTCTTTATCGATGGATCTGTTTGGTTAAAAGATTAAGAGCCCTAATCAGAGTAGTTTCTTAACTACCACGATTCGGATTCTTATCATCTTCTTGGATTTTCTCACGGGTTTAATGTTTTATTTTCTCTCATTCCATTCTTATTTCTTTTTTTGTATTTACTCGTGAGCATGTTTAATTTCTGCTATCTGTTTATGAAATTTTCTATTGCTAATTGTTTACTGATCTCTCGAATGGCATTCGTCTGTATCATTTAGATTGATCTCGCTTTAGTCTCGTATCAATCAATCACGTCTCCTGAGCAGAGTATAGGCAACTATACTGTCTGTCCTGGGAATAATGAGCCCCTGGCCGGACGTGATTTATTATTGATGAACAGAAGAGAGCTTGATTATTAGGATTGATTTTCTTTTTAGGATTGTCCCGCATCAGCTAGGCTAAGGTTGGAGGTGTATGTTAAGAGGATTCCTGAGAGGGCAAGTTTGGAGATTTAAGATTCTCTATTCCTGGTGGAGATTAGAATGGAAAGGGGCTCTATGGATCTCGAGAATGAGGGACAAGGGCATTGGCAAGGTCTCTGATTTAAGAGGCTGAGATCTAGGGTAGATTGTGTAAGGACCCTAGTGTAGACCTCTATCGAAGGATGGCTTTTAAGTGTAGAGGAGGTTTAGGAAGGGGAGATGAGGGGAAGGCAGTGGTCCTTGACAAAACTATGGAAGCATTTGGAGTCTTCAGGGGGTGTAGCATAGTGCATCTACCGAGTATTCTTGGATCTAGTACCCAGAAGGTTGAATGGTTGTTTTTGTTTGAGCATGGTGGAGATTGTATGCTGGAGATTAGCCAATCATTGAGGGCCTCAGAGGCTTAAGTGATGTCCCTAGCTTATACACCTCTAGGTGTGATGTGCTATCTTTTGGAGGGCATCTAGGAGGGATAAGGTTTAGAAGGATAGGGAATACGTGCAACAGACATGAGGGTGATGGTTTAGGAGCAGTGAAGACTAGAAAGAAGTTTCTTCAAATTTTGAAATGAGGGATTTGCTATGAGAGAGTGAAGCTAGGGATCAAATTAAGGTGAGTATTTGAGGGTTTCACAAGCAAGGGGTGGTGGAGGATATGCGGCAAGGGAATTCTCCCTTGTTTCTCCATGGGAAGGAGATGGAGAGTAGAGAGGTGCCCAACCCCTTAGTAGAGGAAGTTGATGGCCTGCTAGCGCATGGTGGTGTCAAGTATAGTGAGATTACCAAGGAGGTGGTGGGAGATATTGTAACATCAATGGCAATGAAGGAGCCCTTTATGGATCTATTAGAAGGGATGAGGCATGGGTCAATATCAAGGCACAAGAGCTCTTGTTAGCCCCAACTATGTCTATTAAGCTATGACTGGGTATTTAGGTAGGATAAGAATTATTCTTGGAGGAGGAAACATGATAGAAGATCTACGCTTGGTTCATTATTGAATGTCTAGATACTCTTTGAGTCCCAAGATGACATGGTTGACCCTTAGGCACTTTCCTAGGTGAGGGGAGGATAAGGCTTAAGCCCACCTCAAGGCTAAAAATAGGTCATGCTTATTGCCTCGGATGCCCTTGCTGAGGTAGAAGGGAGAAAGCTGCCAATGTTACTTAGAATGAGTAATTGTTAGGCTAGGAAGAAAGGTAAATTCATGCTGCAAGCAAAGAAACAGTCTTAGGAATAGGCCCTAGTGAAACGATATGGTTGACTCAGACTTGCAGCAAGGTATCGGGTCAATCTCACAATCCCTCCCACAGATCAAGTGATATCTTAACTCCCTTGATCAAGGTTTACAATCTCGATACTGATTCTGTACTCATATTATCTTAGTACTTGGTAGAGTTTTCATATCATGTATGGGTTGGTATGGTATGATACAGTATGCCTACTACACATAGGCACAGAGGGGTATAGCATACCATGCCCTTGATTGGAAGCTTTTAGTAGAGAGATGTTTGGCGTAGAGGCTGATTGGAAGCTTTCAATGGATTGCTCGAGACTCTATGGGGAATAACAAATATTGAACTACCTGGAATAGATGGAGATGCCTTTCTTAATGAAAGAACTGAAGTCAGCAATGTTCCATCTTGGGGTGGAGAAAGCACCTAGCCCAAGTGGTTTCTTAGTAATGTTCTATCAAAGAAATTGAAAGGCTGTCAAGATGAATCTTTACAAGATGGCTTCAGAATTCCAGGAGGATGAAACAACCATTAAAACATGGAATTCTGTGACAGTGGTGCTTATTCCGGAGAACGAAGGGGCTTGTCATGTAGGGAAGTACAGGCCTATTAGCTTGTTGAAGGGATGTTCAAAATTCTCACCAAGATGTTGGCTAACAATTTGAAGAAGGTGATTGACAACTTGTTTGAGGATGCTTAGAGTGCTTTTGTGCCGGTTGGTACATCATGAATTCTTTTGCCAAAGTGGAGGAGGTCCTGGCTAACTATAGGAGAAGGGGGAAGAAGCATGTTTTGCTTAAAATTTATTTTGAAAAAGCATACGATCAGCTTGATTGGAGCTTCATAGTTGAGGTCTTAAAAGCTAGAGGTATTAATGAGAGATGAATCTCACGGAATCCTGGTACCATGTATTCTACAAAAGCTTCTATTTTGGTGAATGGTTAGTTGTGTCACAACATTTAATATCGGGGGGTGGGGTTTGTGCCAAGGAGATCTTTGTCACTACTAATCTTTGTGCTTACTGCGGAATGCTTATCTGGTGAAGGAGCTAGGGCTATTAAAGGATTGGGTGATCAGTTGATGGCTTTAGGTATACTCATTTTATAATGCACTGGCGATACCCTTCTTTTCTGTCATGATAAGGGGGAGGTTGTTACTATTTTGAAGGCTTCTTAGGACTGAAGGAAAATTTCTCCAAAGCTGCATTCGTCTAAGTTGGGGCTTGGACTGAGATGGGTGGGCACCTGGCTTGGTTGATGAAATATACTTTTTAATTCCTCCTTTTGAAGTATCTTGTGTTGTCATTGATGGATAGGCAACTTTGGAAAGTAGAATGGCTCCAGGTGTGGACCAATAGTTGACAAGATGGTAGAGTCAGTTGCTCTCATATGGGGGATGATTGGTCCTTCTGCAGGCGGTCCAAGGACTAATGCTGATCTATTTCATGTCCTTCCTTTTACTGGAGTGGTTTATCTCACTATTAAAGGCTATGCATAGAGATTTCTTTTGGAGGGCTGCATAGATGAATTGACATTCTATGTAGCTGGTAGCTTGGGGCTAGTTTTGTAGATCAAGAGAACAAAAAATATTGGGGTCCTAAATCTCAGGGACTGCAAGAGACGCCGCTTGGTAGGTGGCTTTGGAGGATAGGAAGGCTGGAGCAACTACCATGGACATAGGTCATCAGGGGATCTTGTTATATAGGGCCTTTCAATTGCATACCTCTGCAAAGCTGCCACCCTTCTGGAAAAGGGTACTAAAGGTTGCGCCAGTCTTCTCTAAAGGATTGCAGAGGCTTGATTTTGGCATGACAGGTGGGTGGGGCAGTTCTTCTTGATAGACTATTTCCATCTCTATAAGCTTGCTTGGTGCAAGGATGGCAAGGTCCCTGAATTCTCCAAGATGATGGAGAATAGTGTCTTGGGTGCCTACATTCAACAGGGTCTTGGGCACTGTTCGCCGAACTGTCCCGAATCGAATAGTTCAGGTCATGTCAAACTGTTTGGCAGAAAATCGGTCCGGTTCCGACGCACAAAATGGAACAGTCTTTGTCGCGGAAGGAGGGAGAAGAAAGAGGAAGAGAGAGAGAGGGGGGAGAGAAGGAGAGAGAGAGGAAGAGAGGGCCTCCAGTGGCCGTCGGACACTCGTTAAGGACCTCCCCCCTCTCTCCTTCCCTCCCTCCGCTCTTACTGAGCTTAACAAGAGCTTGGACGGCCTCCGACAGCCGCCAGAGACCCTCTTTTCCTCTCCTTCTTTTCCCTCCCCCGCTGAAGGTCCTCTCTTCCTCTCCCTTTCCTTCTCCTTCTCTCCCCCCTCTCTCTATTCCTCTCTTTTTTCTTTCTCCCCCACTCCCCTTCTCTGCCCTATCGGTTCGGCTCGACACGGACTAGTATGGACCCATACCGCATTGTACTGTCGGCCAGCCGACATGGGATCCAATTCTGGTTCAGGCAGCGGTCCTTAGTCTTGGGTGAAGAACAATTGAAGGACATGTCTCAATTGTTTGAGGTGCTTTAAGATTTTGAACCAGATCTATATAAACCATTGCTAATTTGGAGGTGGAATACTTTGGTGTTTTTTTTCATGAAGAGCTTTTATAGATTTTTGAATCATGGTGGTGTGTTGTGCCCGGTGGCAAATTGTGCATGGACTTGGCTCCCACTCTTAAAGGTCAAAATTTTCAGATGGTTTCTCATCAAGAATCAAATTTTAATCACCTAGAATTTGAGGAAGTGAGGGTGGACTTTGTGTTTTGTGTCAAGCTGCTCTGCAGATCGTGCAACACCGATTCTTAAGGTGTCCCTTTTTCTGATCATTATTATGGATGCATCTAAAGCATAGGCTTAATATTTACGAATGGCCTGGTTTTGTGCGATCCCTGTGGACAACATGGCAAGCCAAAAGACTGCGGTGCTAGACTCGAGAGATTAGGGATTTCACTGTTTTGACCTTGGCATAGACGGTTTGGCTTTGCAAGATGTTTCAGTAAAAAGAAAGGAATGCTATGCAGGTTCCGCATTCCATGAATAACTTCATTAAACCTTGGACAGGAAAACCTTGGAGTGAGTGGAAGAGAGCAAAGAAAAGGAGGGAAAGAATTTCAAGGGTACAAGATCATGGATAGCAGGAATTGAATTCTGTTTTAGTGCGTATCTTGGTGTTTGTGCTGTGGTGTGCAGTTTTAAGAGATCTCTGTTAGGGGGAAAATGATGGATCTTTATTATGTTTCGCTATGTGCAGGTATCTGGAACCTATCTGGGATTCGGTCCTTGTAACTAGAAACAAAGTTGGGGCTTGGGGTGGCCTTTTCTCTCCTCCCCTGTTCTTTTTGTCATTTCATATTTATTGAAAAGTGGGGTGGATTGATCCACCATTTTGCTCAAAAAAGATTAACAGAGTCCTAATCTGAATGGGATCCTCATTCGCATCATGCTCTTTGATAGAAGTGGTGGGAAAATAAATTGGTCTTAGGGTTTAGGCTTGAGCTGCTAGGTACTCAAGCTGGGCCCAGTTCTGAGGCCATTTTGGTATGTGGAACTCCTTTACCAGGGTTGGTAGATGCTGATAAATGTCACCCTACCTTTTGTTTTGGTCAAGGTTGGGGAGTGTGCCTTGTCCATGAATCTCTGTTTTCAGACATCTAAACCAAATTCAAGCTCAGTCCTTATGACCATAGGACTTTTCAGCTTTCTCTAACTTGTGAGTTGAATACTAGGTTCCTATAAACTTACCTGATACTGACTCTAAAGTAGCCCTAAGCTGAATATCATTCTTACAGGAAAGAAAAAAGGCAGTCAAAGCCCACTGGAACCATATTATGGTAGATGCTTGAAAATAGTCATCTTATCTAGCTGCATTTTCTTTCCTTAGCATGTTGCACTGATGTAACATTTGATATATTTGAATCAAGTTTCTGAGAAATGCATTTCTCGCACAACTTATCATTATCATTAAGTAATTGTGTTGGAAAACAGATTCATTTTGGCTATATCATAGAATGAGAATAAGAAAGATTGTTGAAGTTACTAAAAGATACAGAGATACCACTTGAAAGACACTGCAGGCTAGTTTGTTTGGCAGTTACCAACTGTTCACTGTTGATTTCTTTAGTGCTTAGAAATCTGTTTCCTTTTTCAGGGGCTTTTACTAACCCTCCTATCACACTTTTTGCTTAAACATTGTTTTCTGCATTTATTTCTTGTAGTAGTATTTTATCTTCTATGATTTGGTCACCTACTGGGTCAAGCTGCACTCTTCTGGTCTCAACTCACAAGCTTTAACCCACAAGCCCCTACTGTCATGTTCTTTTACACTTTAATCAATGCCATCATTTGCTAAATAAAAAATATGCAATCTTTTAGAATGTTTAGTATCTTGTGCAGTGATAACGAGTCTTTGCTATGCTGCATGTGTATATGTAGAGTTAGCTGCCATGTGCAGTCACTTATGCAAACATCAAACCTATATATGTGTACAAGTACAAAAACATTCATATGGATTTAATTTTCGAAGAGACATTTAGTTCGTATATTTATGAAAAAATTATAGGAACATCCTCTCAACTTTAGCTCAATTTTATTTACATCCTTATACTTTAAAAGTGTCAAACTAACCCTTCTAGTTATTGATATGTTCCAATGTGGTCCAACTGTTCATTTTACTAATAAATAGTGTTAGCTTTCTCTCTCAATGGACGAAAATGTCCTTTGCTTATGGGTGGGCTTGAAAAAAAAAGAGGATGAGAAGTAGTTAAGGAGGAAGGGGAGGGAAGAAGGGCCGAATGGGTTCGAGGAGAATGAGAACAATGAGGAGAAAAAATGGAGAGGAAGGAGAGAGAGAGAAGATGGGTTGCTAGCGAAAAGGGGCGGAGGTAGAGGGGCTGCCGTGAAAGAGGAGGGGATTAATTGAAGAGGAAGAAAGGAGGAAGGAAATGAAGATAAGGATATTTTTGTCATTATATAAAATTCTGCTAACAAAAATAGACGGCTGGATTACATTGGAATATATTGATAACTAAAAGGATTAGTTTGATACTTTTAAAATAAAGGAGTGTAAGTAAAATTGGATTAAAGTTGAGGAGGTGTTTCTGTAATTTTTTTTATATTTATTTCAGTTTATTATATTAGTTTTAGTGATGGAATGCTAAACCAGCCCGAACTGGATGGTTTGGGGCTTGTTGAACCATATTGGCAGCCACTCGACGTGGTTCAGCCGTTTGATTTGAAATGCCAGTGAAAAAGGAGCAAGAAAGAAGGAAAGAGAGAGAAAGGAGGAGAGGGAAAGGCCGATCCACGAGAGGAGATTAGAGAGAGATCGAGAGAGGGGGAGGGAGAGAAATGGAGAGAGAAGGTGGCAGGAAGGCTGTCGGGTGGCCGTCGTGGCTGTCTGATGGCCGAAATCAACCTGGTATATATCGTGAGTTCAAAATAGGGGTGATCCATCCTTGTTCATTGTTTTTTTTAATGCAATGCACCGTGAAGTTGACAATGTATTTGCCAGCTTCACTTAAGCAAATTTATTACTGGCTTCATTGTGCATCACGTAAAAAGAAAAGGATGATGAACTGGGATGAGCCGCCCCTGTTTCAAATATGCGGTGTCCGCAGGGTCGATTTTGGCCATCCGGCGGCCGTCCCGCGACCTTCCTACCACCTTCCCCTCCCTCCATTTCTCTCCCTTTCCTCCTCTCTCTCTCTATCTCTTTCTCTAATCTCCTCTCATGGAGGACTGTGGAGTCTCGGAATTCTCAATGGCCCTTCGGGGGCCTCCACGGCCCTATGGTGGCCACTACTAGTGTCTCCTACGGCCTTCCCTTCCTCCCCTCCCTCTCCCTTCCTTCCCTCCCTCTTTCTCCCCAATTCTCTCTCATTTTCTTGTTAGTTCGGGCCCGGTGGTCCAATATGGGGACGTACCGACTTATACAGCCGGCTGGCCAGCACAGGGTTTGGTTCCAAGTCGGTGAATCTTGATTCTAGTTAATTGCTGCACTACACTAACATAAAAATTTTCTTTTGCTTTCATGATTTTAGTGGGGAGTCGCATACAAAATATCTGGACAGGAAGATCAGAAGAAGGCATTAGAAGTGAGACTGTTTCCAATGTTTATCATCATTTTAATGGAACATCTGTCAACCTAATTTACTTTGAGGTGCTTTGCATGCATATGCTCTTACATCTTATAGTAACTCATTTCCTCAATTTGCATATAAATCATCTGAAACCAAATAAAATTCTGGACAAGGTGGATGTTTTGCCTTGTTGAGTTTTCACTCATTGCTCAATATGAATTGAAGTGATATTTTCTTTTTTATATGAACCAATGTGTAATAAATTTTATAGAGACATTACAGCATCATGCTACATCTTAATTGATGCATTTCATGAACTTCTCCAAGATGCTTAATCCTAATTTTTGGTATAATGCAATCCATTTACATACATATTCTACGATGTTTTCTATGCTCTCTATTCAATTCACGTGAATGAGATGTATGGATCTGGTGGTGAGGTAATCAAAGATGATCTTTGTAGGTGTTAGGATGACAACTTCAAAGCCCAGGTTATGTTATTTCTGAATGCTGGATTGTGGTCATGCAATTAGATGAAGATTTTGCGAGATTCGGTTTCTGCTTTCAAACTGTAAATCTTGGATGCATCTTCCTCTTTCAGGCATTTAAGTGTCTCTGTTCATCAGAAACTGTTGGATACTTTTTCAGCTCTTTTTTCCTATCATCACTGTTTTTTTTTCTTTTGCTTCTTTGTTATTTTAATGGGATAGGTAGGGTTCAGCGAGACTCTGGAACAGCAAGAGGATCTTTGTACAAAGTCTAAAAGAAACTTGTCTAAGGTTGTTGAAAGAAATCTTGTTTTCTTGTTTATTTGTCTCATTAAGATGCTGGAAGATCTTTTGATGTCGAAATATTTGGTCATTAATTGGTATTGGCAGCTGGGTTTCATGTATTTTCTTCTGGTCTCTAGAGGGTGTTAAGTAAAAACCATTTTTTTGCCTTTGCCCAGCAAATATGGATATAATAAGAGAGGATGTGGTTGCTCTTCTACCGTCGAAACATTAAAAACATGGCTTTGAAAAATATCATTCTATGGTGGCTTTACTAATACAATTGGAAATTAGAATGAAAACTTTGGGTGGCAGGGAGGTGTTGAATTTGTGCTGAAAATTCAAAGGAGGAAGAAAAATATCAATGCAATCAATTGTGGCCAGGTAGAAGCTCTACTGCGGTATGTACGATGGGAGGGGCAAATGATAATTGGAAGAGGAACTGGAGTGAATCACTCTCTTCCAAGGCTGAAAACACCACCTTGGCGATCATTCTAAGGATGTAGCTTTCACACACTCACTTGCAAACCCTAAGAATTAATCAAAATGGAGAAGATAGATAATAGAGAAAATGCAAGAATGATTCCAACAAAAGAATTCTCATTAATCAATAATTTAAGGATCTCAAGTATGATTACAAGAGAAGCCTCATTGTGGGTATCATAAGAAGTACAAGAGGGCTTTTTTCTTCAACTTTCCAATGTAGGATTCTAAGTGCTATTCTAAGTCGAAGAACCTTAACTACTAACATTCTTAACAACATCAAAAGTTCTTAAAAAAAAAGTATACAGAAATCAAAACTTCCTAGAATTAACTAAAATCAAATTTTGCTAATTGAGATAGGAAAATAACTAGTTATCAAAAACTAATTATGTCTTGAGAATGGTGCATGCGGGACCCACCACCAAGTGGTGGGCACCTGTGACCTTATGTGGCTAGGACTCGTCATCCATGTGCTATCACATGCATCCTAGGTGCCTCCGACATCAGCTTTACTGAATGCTAGGACCTTCGCTGTTGAATTTGGTATGATTGCAAAGTGATACAAGCTTTAATGTGCACAAGTGGTTGGAATGTGAACTTAGCCATATGGTTTTTCATCAACATAAGTGTAATGATCCAACCCAAATGATTGCAAAAGCCCAACTCCTTGGCACGAATCTCAAAGCAAGTATGTAAAAGGTTAAAAAAACTCACATGCTGAGCATGTGAGGTGGAAGAGGACTCCTGATGGAAGTCCACCTCTTCTTCCGATTCTGATGGATAGGAGCTGGAACTCCATTTTTCCCTTAATAGATACCTAAGATTGGCTATAAAAGATAAGCCCTTCCATTTGTTATAAATTGAGATTATTAGTAATTCATGAAAATTTGAGGTTGTAATGGATTTTAAGGCCTTACATGATATCTAGGGCATTGCTCTAGGATTCATGTGGCCGGGTCACGTGGTCGATCCGGTTGCTCTGTTTGGAGGACCATAAACAAACTTTAGAAATTTCAATTGGAGAGCAATTATATAGTTAAAGTGTTCATATCTAATAGTGGTGGAAAGTATAAATCAAATATGTGAAAACGTAATTTAAGCACGACAAGGTATTTGATAGCACTTCATAGCTGTTATGAAGTGCTTTCCTTTGTCTTCATTAGATGCCTTCATTTCCCAGTCTCTTCCATTCAATGATAGATTGGCTAGCGATCCACCATAGTTGCAAGCCAACGCCAGCTTTTATCATCAACCTCCTTGAAAGTCTCCTTTTATTGGTTCCTATATCTTCTTTGTGGAATCCTTCTTGATGTGAACTTTGAGCAGGAATATATCATGGCACTCAGCAGATAACCACCACATATGAAATTGTCCTTCCATTTCTTTTGCTGCTATATATCTTCAAGAAAAGGGAATTATGTGATTAGAGATTCTTTAGTGATATGAATTTATAAAAGTTCATTTATTCCTAACATGAACAATGGTTTCCACTACCATGTGAGATACACAAAGTTTGTCATTTTGTCCAATTCAACAATGTTATAAGTGTTGCATTTAACAATGTCCATTGTGAAGTGGTATTTGTATTTTAAATTTCTTGGATGTTGTTTGTAGAGCTGGCCAAATTCTCTTATATCAACTAGTAACCCACACAAGTTTTATTCCAAAAACTAGTCTTACAAGACAAATAGGAGTTTGAATATGTTTTGCAATGTATGTGTAACAATATGTTCTTTAGGATAGTCAGTCACCTTCATTGTGCATAATTTCTTGGTGAGATTCTATCTCTAGAATATTTTTTAGCCATTTCATGGTCCAAAATTCAGAAAAATATGACGATGATAGAATTAGATTCTAATTTTTTTTTAATTAAATTGAGAACTAGACCAATATTTTCTAGTTAGAATATGCAGAACTGGATTATACTAACATTAACTAAGGTGGTGGAATGCATCTTGCTACCTATCCACACTTAGTCATGATTTTTGATCAAGAGGGTTCGAATATATGGCTTAAAGTAGGTTGATGGACTAAGGTTCAATTAAGTCCAATGGTGCCGATTTGTAAAGTGGAATTAAGAACGAGCCTTTCATGAGTAGCTTGTGTTCAGCTCGATGTTTAGCATGATTTTTTCTCATTTGATTAAGGCTAAAAGATGGGTGGCTTAGTGCACGAGGCTCTTGCCCTTGCAGGGCCTTTGGAGGGTTAGACAAAGTTCTGGTCAAGTTTCATTGAATCAATAAATCAAGCTGAACACATGAGCAAATTTTTGACAAATAAACAACCCAAAGACGAGCTATGGTCAGCTTGGTCATGTAGTTATATTTCAATAAATAAATAATAGATTAAATAATGAATGCTTATATGATTTATTTATTATTTATAAGTTGATTAAGTTTTAAGATAATTTTTATATAAGGTGAATATGAGTTTTTAGATTGTGACATAGCACATAGATCACTTAGGCTATGCTTAGAATGCCATAACTCGATAACCCCTTATTGTCAATATAGAGAACCGACTTTCAATATTCGCAATCTTAGTATTGGATTCCATACCAATACCATGCCGGTACAGTGTTGATGCGCTTGGTATAGGGGTCAGTGTGTTGCATCGAGATATGGTATGCCTCCCTTATCGAGTCTCTATTTGGTATCAGTATGGCATGCTATGCTCAGAAGCACGGTATAGTGTTAGATTGTGATCTAAAACTTAGATCACTTAGGCTATAGATAGAATGCCTAACTCGATAACCTCTTATTGTCAATCTAGAGTGCCAATCCCTCTCTCCATCTCCTTTTTGTCCTTCCAAATGTAAACCCTAACATTCAACACATACTCATTCTTTCAGTGCTATAACCCAAAAATTTTTATCTTTTAACCTTCCAATTTGCCGTCACTTGCCTTCTTCCTATATGGTCCATGACATAAAACGGACCAAAGTTATCTTCATTTTTAGTGACAAGTTGGTGAGTCTGTCGTTTTTGAAAGAAATGTGAAGGTTGGTCATGGGCTTAAACTTGAAGATGTGCAGCTTGGTAGAGCATTTGCCAAAATGAAAAGGTTCATTTCAGTAGCGATATGCTTTGGCTTGGGAGGATGCGAGTTACCCAACTGCTAAAAGAAGGGGTTCTGTTGAGTCAAAGATTTCATCTTAAATACCAAGTCTG
The DNA here is from genome assembly GCF_000442705.2 of Elaeis guineensis. NCBI lineage: Eukaryota > Viridiplantae > Streptophyta > Magnoliopsida > Arecales > Arecaceae > Elaeis > Elaeis guineensis. The sequence goes on from NC_026005.2 coordinate 251,655, forward strand.
TCTACTCTGGGTCATCTATCTCGATTCATGATAAGATGTTATCTATTGAACTAAAGGGAGACTCTCCAGATGTCTTAGGTTGTGTTTCTTTCTTTATTATGGTTTTCTACCCCCGGCGCAACAGCCCCATAAAGGGCTTTATTGTTGTTTCTTTTGATTTTGTTTCAAGCTCCAACATCAAGGTATCTTTTGTAGTGAAGACTGAGTGATTGATCTTGTTATGGCTAAGCCATAGCTTATCTGATGTGGGTTTGGGTGCTCATGCTCCTTTCTTGCCTGCTTCAGATGTTAATTGAAGTAATAAAGATTAAGCACTCTAGTTGGGACTTTATGATGATCCTACTAGCAGAGTTTCCTATGTGCTCATTTAACCTATACTTGAAAAAGATGGGAATTCCAACCCATTGTCGTTGATGAAAACTGCTGCTAACTAGTGGGACCAACCTACATGGTAGAGCTTGAAATCATTTGTTCTCCAAAGCCCTACTATAGTTCTATGCTAAGGCAAAGGACTCTTCTTTCTACTATGTAATATCTTGAATCAAAACTTAGAAGTGGTGAAGTGGCTGAAATCTGCAACTAAGATGATGAAGATGATTGAAACCGTGCCATTGATTTCGACATTTTGGCCAAGACCTTGATCTAGACTGTTGATCGACACCTGGCTGTATTCCCATTGCTTTTAAATCCTTCTTTATTTTCTAGCAAAAAGCCAAGGTGAACCGAGCGGGAGCTATCTTTGTCATCCACTGAGCTTGAACTATCTTTGTAATCAATTGAGCTTGAGCTATCTTTATAACAGGTGAGCAGAGCTTGAGCTTGGCTATGCTAGCTCATAAAGAGCTTGATCTGAGCTCTAGCTTACCCTAGATTTTCTTGAGCCGGACTAAAGATGAGGTCAGTTCTCTCAAGTTCAGCTCATTTAACTTATAGTTGAGCAAGAATGCTTTTGAGAACATTTGGCCCCAAATGTGTCCTAATGAAAACACATGATGACCCTCTCGAAATATATTCCACACCATTGAAATGTCTAGCAACTAAAACTCATTTATGTCGGAGGCCCTTAGCTTTTGATCAGGTTGACATGTAATGGAAGGTTGCAACATAGCTGGTGAGTAAAAGCATATCATAGGTTATATGGGAGAAGGGTGAGTAAGCAGCCCACCTAGCCTCCTTATGAATGCCCTGAAGTCCTTATCTTATATCAAGTTCTTCATTTCTTTACTAAAAATCTTTAATTAGAAAATACATGTAGGCTAAACTCTATCAATGGTGGAAAAGGTTTAATTAATAATGTTTCTTCTCTTTTCCCTTCTATGCATGATTACAAAGGTTGTGGGATCACTGGAATTATGTAACCATTCAAATTACATTTGGTTCAAAAAAAAAAAAAAGAAAAAAAAGAAAAGAAAAGAGCTATGCCCAGCCTTTTGAAAGGTGTGCTCTCTGGTTTGGTTAAATGAGGTATAGCTTAACAAATACCTTCATGGTTTTGAGTCCAACATGAGTTGGCACTCAAGGATGTCTAAGTCTCTCTCCTAACCTTGAATGTTTTGAAACCTAGAGGGGTTGGATCTGAAAGAGAGTTATGCTGCTCAACATGATTTTGGATGGTGGTGCAAGAGGAAGAAGATAAAAGAGGACTGATGAAGAGAGCTGTAGTTGTAGATGGTCTCTTTTCAGGTTTGCATTACTGGATTCTTTTCCTGGGTGAAAACAACTAACACACCTTTTTATTTGTAGGTGCCTGTCTACGCAGCTGTCATGCAGTATATTTTGAGCCTGGTTGTTTTTTTTTCCTTTTTTCTTCTTTTTTTTGGGTGAAAGAGCTCTAGGTTTAGATAGGTTTTCTTAAGGTTCCTCTCAATGATATAAGCCTTAAACCAAACAGTGAAGATTTTGGCCTTAAATCCTGGTCCAATCTTTTTTGATGACTTGCTTGATTGAACCAGGCTTGACTTAGACTGAGTCAAACTATACTCAATCCAGATCTTGCAAAATCCAGGTTGAGCGAGACCTAAACCACTCCTGAACTAGCATTTGGGCACTCAGGTCGAGGCCAGTTAAGATCTATAATAAAAGGCTTAATTATTTTTCAAGTAAAGTTATCCAAAGAACTGACCATGACCTTATGGTTGGAAACAAGGTCTATGCCATAGAATCATGCAGTTTGTGGTTTGATCTATGCAGTACAAAACTTAAAATACTTGATTATGGAACAGTCAACGGCAAGTTAATTCTGCTCCAGTATGTTGGAAATTTCTTGCTACCATCATTTAGTTTTACAAAAGAAAAACAAAGGTGGGGGGCACACAAATCTTAAAGTGTGTACTATGAATTGCGGAAAAGTTGTCCTTGGTTTTTGGAGATGCATAGGGAAATGATGTAACACTTTCACGTGTAATTGTACTTGAAGTGTTTTTGGAATTGCTTGCTACCATTATTGCCTTAAATAATTCTCATTTTTAAGATCAAGTCAGAATTGCACAGAACATATTTCTAGGCTTTAGGAGAGAGGATTATGAACTTTTATGGTTAGTATATCAAAAACAGTTATGTTGTGTGCAAAAATTTAACCATTTACACAATATGTTGATTTATTTTGCAGTACCTTGAAGTAAGGGAAAAGCAATACGACTCAAAGGTTTATCTTGATTTCTTTACTGTAAGTCCTGCATACTATCACAACTTTCCTTGTTTCAATGTTATCTTCTACAAAATGGGGATGCAAAATGGTTTCAGGACCCGGATTCTATGACTCCAGCTATCAATGGTGTAATGGTGTAAGTGGCAAACTAATAAAAAAATATACTAATTAATTTTCTTTAGTGGTGAACACTACCTAATGCTTGTGACCAACTAGATACATGGCTTCACCAGACACAAGGACCAATAAGAATTACTTGGGACCAGCACCTTTGGAAGAAATGGCCAAGTACAAAATTTTCATCCTAAATTTGCAAGATCATACTTGCTTAACTTGTGATAGGAATTCATGTGCATTTCTTTATTGTTATACAGACAAATCATCCATGCTGAAGGACCATCCGGACCCAACAGGGACTATATTTTCCATCTTGAAAATGCATTGAACCAATTGGGTGAGTTCATTTCAGACTGCTGTGGTTGGTATATGTTGATGTTTATATTTTCATTTTATTTTTTGGTACAACTATATTTTTCCTTGTTACTTTGTGTAGGATGTGACGACTTGCATGTCAGAGATGTTGCTAATGCTGTCCGGAAAATTCTCTTAGAGATGAAAACTGGTTTATAATTTGGATTTGTGGCATCATACCTCCAATATTGCTTTTGAATTTGAGCACAATAGAATGCTTATCATCCCATGCACTTGATTATTTATTTCTGCAACTTCAGCTTGGGTCAGTGTTGTAGTCTACTGTACCCGACTTTGTGGTTGCAAAGGATCGTATTTTTATCCTTTTTTAAACTTGTTAAATGCCATCAGCAAGAGGAACATTAGATAGTTATACAGGTAAAATGCTTTTCTGTGAATGTTAACCTTATTATTCTCTTGATTCTTGTGATTTGAGAGCGTCTCAAATTAACTGAGTAATTTTTTGGGCCTTTACGACAAGAAAGAGTTATTAAGTGGACTTTATTTTGAGTACCCTAAGCAAACTCTGGTCATTCTTTTGCTGATTTCTTAAAAACATCTCAACTTTTAATTCTGCTGCTAGGTAGCATAGACTTGTAAATTCATTTCTTTTAGATTCCTTCAACTAATATATAGGTGGAAATGAAAAGTTTTGATGACACAAGCCGATTCTTTAATGGAATATACTGAAAATCAAGTGCAGGTGCCTTGCATTTCGGTGAAGGGCCCAATGTACGCAACGGAATTCATGTTTGAGCAAATTCCGTTTTCTCTTCTAGATAAGTTTTTTATCATGGTCGTGATCTGGGCTGTGTCAGTATTGGGCACCTCTGGAAACAAACTTTTTGAACCTAAATATCCTGGCCGGCATAGAGAAATCTAAAAATATTGGCTGATGCAATAAAGACATCGGCTTATATTTTCAATCATCTCTTTATCATTTTTAAATAGTTTTTAAATAGTAAATTTTGACAACCGTATGATATTGTTACCAGTTTTGGATTTATCCTGGCGGTCAAGATTTCGATGTCCCTCTCAAGGTATCGACCAAGATATTGAGAAATCTTGGTTTCTTTGATAATTGAATACTATTTTTTTTTGTGAAAATTTACTTTTTTCCAGAGAAACAGATTTCAAATCATTTGTGTTGGCTCCCTCCCTCCCACCAAGATTTTCGTTATGTCAGCCTTAGTAAACTCGTTTTTGAAAGGCATTTTACATGTAATGGAAAAAAAATCATGGGGACTGGGCACCTAACGAAAAAAATATTTTTGCTAATGGAGCTGTTAGTCTTGTAATTTTTAAAAAATTGACATCCGCTTCTCGGTTTCAGAATGTGTTTATTATTAGAGCATAGACATAGATAGATAATACATGATATACCTAAAGATCGGTTGCCCATCATGGTGCTGGTTATCCAATGATAGCTCGACATGTATACTTGATAGAAGGTGATGGAGTAATTGCTCAGTCTCTACTACTCGATCTTCTACGATCGTGTTGGGGGGAGTTTCAGAGTCTTTTATCTGTAAGATGATAAGAAGTCAATTTTTTTGCTGCTCAACTTCCCCCACTACTTAGTGAGATCTATAATTCAAATAACTTTAGAACATATAAGCGGTTATTTCTTAACAGTCAGAGTATGTTTCCACAATCACGGCTCTCTAACAAAAGGCACACATTCTCGAAGATAACAGATATCCATCTTCATTTATAAAACTCTAGTCTTTGGGATCTTTCAGATACGTAAATACTTATTTTGCATACATTCTTCCAGAGATTGATTCTATACAAATTGGATTTGTTTCCTCCATAGAATTTTGAGATCTTCCAACTCCATATCTGATCTCCGCATGGCATCATCTGAGCTTTCACTCTATATTCCTTTACTCTAGTTTTCCACACTTCAGACTTGATTTTATTATCAAACTCTACCCAAAAGCTTAGATCTCTTCTGTTTGCTTTCGTGGGAAATTAACTTAGGTATCAAAGGGTCTACCATCCAAAAATCCCCCGACATGAAGACTTTCTAATAGTTTTATAGGATTTGCTTAAAGGATCAACTGAGGATCCGACACCATCATCACATCTGGAGGTCATGACTAGCTGTTCTGTGACCGTCTCTCTCCCGATTCCAGCTCGACTTCGCAACGGTAATAGATCAGTGCTAGAGGAAGGATCCTGACTCATATATGAGATCTTGAGTTTTTCTCTCTCCATCATTCGAGTATGAAGAATAAGAAGACTATGGTGACATCCTTCGTCATTTTTTTGGAGGTGACTGTTGATAAGTGGTATATTTTTACATTTATTGTAGGTATTTTTAATAATTTATAGTGCTAACATTTTCTTAAAAATCTTAATTTCATAAATTTATTAATTTTTTTAAAAAATAAGTGATTTTAAAAAAAATATAAAATTAGATATATTTATAAAAAAATAAATATTAATTTAATTGAGTAATTTAAACATCAAAATGAAAAGAAATTTTTGAAGAATTTAATGCATATTTTTTCTAATTTTTCAGGTGAAAATCGTAGCGAAAACGAAGCTAAAATACCCTAAAAAATAAAAAAAATAATCTTCGATGTACGGTGGACCCGCCGCTCGGTCCACAGAGCTAGGGCGCGGTCTACAGGCAGCGGAAGCTTTTTTGCGCCATCCAACGGCTGAGATTTAATCTGAAGATCGATCCAACGGCTGCTGTTCGTTGTCGGTTTATAAGAGAATTTTTTGCACAATCGAACAGCCAAAAATGAATCCATAATGAGATCCGACGGCTGAGGATGCTCCCGACTGAGAATAAGAGATTATCAGTATGATCCGACGGTCCAGAACCAATCCCAGACGTGATCAGAAGGCTGTGGTTCGATCCGACTTTGATAAAGATTAAAACTATGGATTTTGGGCAGATCTGGGCGGTTCAAGCTCCATCCGACGGCCAGAAATATTTCTAAGGGGATTAATATAATTTCTAAGGGTTTTAGGACTCTTTTTTCTATCAAAAAATTATGAAAAATTTATCTATAAATAGGAGGTCCGGGAATAAGCTTTGTAAGCAAAAAAATTGAGTAGAAAGTGTAGAAAAAAATAAAAAAAAAATTAAATAACTTTAGGGACCCAAAGAAAAGAAGGAGAAAAGCTGGTTCGCTCTACGGAGTACGATGCAAGATGGAGAGATCATCAATCATCTTCCCGATGAGGTTTGACTGATCAACTTTAGATCTTTATTACAGTTTTATTTTTATTTTATTTATTATTTCTTTTAAATTTTTTATACTTAAATTTTAATTTCAATTAATGCATAATTTATTTTCCTGCACTTTAAATTTCTATCTTTTATTTTTTGCACGTAGATGCTAGGATCTAATTAGTAGATCTTAGTACCAATTTATTTTTATACTTTTTAAATTTTTATTATTTATTTTTATTACAAGTAGATACTAGGATCTAGTTAGTAGATCTTAGTATCTGATTTATTTTTCATACTTTTAATTTTTATTTTCTGACTTAAATTGCTTTCTCCAAAATTTTATGTTTTTTTGTAAAATCAAAGATTTCAAATCAAAATCCTGCCTTCTCTGTCGATTCGACCCGACTCACTACTTTCTACATATTTTTATTTTTTATTGAAGTCGAATTTGATTGATAATCACGGTGTCCTAACGACAGCATCTTGACCCTATCAAATTTTTGGCACCGTTGCCGGGTATAGCACCAATTTTAATGTTTGATTTTTTTGATTTTTTTTATAAATTTAACTTACTAATTTTTTTTATTTTTTTATCTTTATGCAGAAAAAAATCAAAAATTCAAAAAAAAAAAGATAGAAAGCTTCAAATTTTGCTTGGTGAGATCAATCTTAACCCTAACCCTAACTATTTTTTTTAGTATTAATTATTATTTTTTTTAATTAACCTAAAATTCATCCACATAAACCTAATAAAAATTGCATGACAAGAGTAGAAACTTAATTTTTAGGAGCATTTATCATTGTAGATTTATTTTTGGTGATCGTTGGAGACAAGGTAAGCTTTCAAGTTTTATTAGTTTCATACATCTAATTTAGTTGCATAAAATCCTTTGTTTGAAATTGGTTGTGCATATTTATCTCAAATCAATTTAAGGGCAACACCCATAACAAGATAAGATAGAGATTTCATCACCCTCCCTTGGCCCAAAAACAACCAACCAGCATCCCACATTAACTCTAGCCTAACTAAAATCAAGTAGACATTGGCCCCTAGTATTAATTGAGTTCAGTTCTGAGTATTGTAGTCAAGTTAAGTACAAAGTAAGTTCGGATTCACTCCTGAAACTGGTGTCTAAGGCTAGAGGTTATAAAGGCTCAGCCTAAGTGGATTTGTGGTTATTTAATTGGTTTCGTTAGCTTACCTGGTCAATTCAATTGGTGTCTAAGGCAAGCAACGGGGGGACCCCTATGATCCCACTTCTTACTTGGCTAGTTGAAAGAAGTGAGAACAAATCTAATTTGCATTTAAGCTAAGCCACTCTATATCGAACTGTTAGGTCTAAGAAACCCATAGGTATCTAGGTTTAATTGTTTGCTAACTTGATTATAATTAACACTAAACCACAACTAATTCTTTTCACCTTACGTATCTAGGTCTAGGACTCTTTCTTTCTTCTCTCTCCTTTTTCTCTTAAAAAAAAAAAATGAAACAAAAACAAAACTTGAATCATACATTAGGATTTACACTGGTATATGCTAGGTAGAAGATCTCTCTATCCTGATCTAGTTGAACCCAATCCTGAGATTGAACGGTTGATTCATATTAAACTTGAAAATCAGATGGTTGGAGATCCTAGAGAACCACCTAGGCAGATAAAGAAATATTTTATTCCTTCCACCTATAACCCATCAACTTGTATCCACTTACCTGATATCCCTGCAAGCCACTATGAGATCAAGTCGACCACAATCCAGATGCTTCCGTCTTGCTATGAGAATACTAATGAAGATCCTTACAAGCATTTAGATGAGTTCTTAGAAATTTATTCCACGGTGAAAATTTAAAATTTTACTGATGATGTACTTGGATTGACCTTATTCTTCTTCTCACTTAAAGATAAAACCAAGTACTGGCTTGGCACAATAGGGAGACCAATCCAAACTTGGGCTGAAATACAGCATGAGTTTCTTAAGAAATTCTATCCCATAGGTTGAACCAATACCATGAGATGAGCCATTATTGGATTTGCTCAGCTTTCAGGAGAACAAATTCATGAATCATAGGAGAGACTTAAGAAATTTCTTAGAAAATGCCCACACCATGGTCTATCTAAATGGCAAATTGTTCAAGCTTTTTATGAGGGTTTAGGTGACCAATATAGACAGATAGTAGATGCATCTTGTGGGGATGCATTCATGAGTAAAAGTGAGGATGAAGACTACACTTTATTTAAAACTTTGAGTAAAAGTTCAATCAATCATGCTTCATTATCCTCCTACGAAAGATCAATCCCTCACTAAAAGCGAGTAGAAATTTTTGAGATCAAGCAAACAGACTCTAGTCCTAAGGTCAATCTGAACCTAATATCCCAAAGATTAGATAAAGTCGACCTTCTTGTCCAAAAATTTGATCAGTTTCTAGTATTAGGTCAACAATCTCCTGCACAATACACACCACCTCCCAATTATCAGGAGATTTGTTCCATCTGTACTAATCCAGCCCATCATGTTAGTGAATGTCCTACGACTGCACAGTTTTCACCTTTTATCCAAGAATAAGTTCAAGCTGCTCAAGGTTACTCTAATCCTATCGATGATCCATTCTTAAATGTATATAACCAAGATTGGAGGAACCATCCTAATTTTTTTTGGAGATCCCACAGACTCAGGCTCAGACTCAAATTCTTCCTTTGCAAAACTTTCAGAATAGACCCCAATACCAAAATTATGCCTATAATAGTGGTCAGCCTAGTCAGCCTACTCAACCATTCTATTACAATCAGCCGTCATACCCATCTCCTCAACAGACTAATCTAGCTGATGATAGATTGAACCAACTTCAATAAATGATTATGACCCAACAGCAATCCCTCATCAGGCTAGAAGTACAAATAAGTCAATTAGCTGAGTCTACCATGAGGTGAGAACCAGGTCAACTCCCAAGCCAACCAGTACCAAATCCTAGGAACAATCCATCCACTCATCAACCACCTGGATCTAGTCATCAATCTAATGTCCCATCTAAGAATCCTCAATTTGAAAATGCCAAAGCAATTACTGAACTTAAAAGTGATAGGATTTTTAAGGACCCATATCAAGTCCAGATGAGTGAGGCTAGTACTGATGCTAGCCAAAAAGAAAATTTAGAAGAGGAGATTAGTACTGAGACTAGCCTAATAGAAGAACCTGAGCCCAGTACTGATATTGATCTAAGTGATAAAGAGAAGAGAGCGAATGAGCTATCTAAGATATATTCACCAAAAGTCCTATTTTCTTCAACCCTAGAAGCTGGTTCTTCCACTTTAAAATCACCTCCTCCAGAACTGAAATTGCCCTTGGTCACATCTGAGTACACATGTTTAAAATCAACTGACATCCTTTCAGCACCCATTACTTCAAACTTAACTTCTAACCTAAAAACTCAATTCATGAGCATTTTAGAAGAACAAATAGGAAAAATTCTCGATAAACAAGAGTCTATGAATGGGTTTGTGAACTATCTTTCTAAAATTAAGAATGAGGATGTGAACTACTTTCTAAAGATTCATAATAAAATATTAAAATTTATTATAGACCATCTTCTTGAGATTGGCAATCCAAAATCATTAGAATTTATCAATCCAATATTTGACACGGGATAGGTGAGAGAATCAGTATGGTCTAGCTGAAGACGGTAAACTTAGCGCTTTCTGGGAGGCAACCCAGTTTTTAAATTTTAAATTTTTGTTTTTATCTTTGCTTTTTTTGTATTTTATTTAGGATAATCGAGTCTTGCTTTGTGTCTTTTGTAGGGATCTGAAAATAATCTTGGTTAAATTGGGGGGAGAATCAGTTTTGAAAAGACTTATGGATCATGTGACATCTTTCTTTTTCTTTCTCTTTGCATGCACCCTTCATTTTTTCTACTCCATTGAGGACAATATTGATTAAGTTATGGGGGGAGAATAAAAAATTTTTTTAAGTCCTCAAGTAAGTTAGTATTTAGTATTTAAGTATCTGATTATACTTAAGAATCAAGTTAAACCAAGCATTTTTAAAAAAAAATTGATGTACAGATCAGAGAGTTTGTGAGATATTAAGGGATCAAGTATTTAAAAAACTCAATAAAGAGTTAAGTTTAGAACTTAAATAGTTTTCTTTGAGTATTTCTAAATTTTTCTACCAGCATCAAAAAAGAGTTTACTTCTTATGGACTTATATAAAGTAATCATACGTTTCTTCATATATTCAAAAAAAAAAATTTTTAAATACTTCGTGCTGAGTAATCGGGCCTCTTTACCTAAGCAAGCATTGAGTTTCGCATCAAAAAGTACGAAGGGCAAAGAAGCTTTGTTATAAAGCTAGTTTTAACTCGTAGCCTGTTTGATTCGAGCAAGTAGGTTCGAGGGATATTTTATACCTAGTGCCCTAAAGCTATCTGGTTTGGGAGTCATTGACTGAAAACTCGCTACATGGGTCAAACAGAAAGCTTAAAAGGTTAAGACACTCAATAGCAGTATAACATTTAAAAAAAAAAAATCAATCAATCAATAAATGAAGGACAGAAGTAACAATATACTTGTCCATATGAAGGTAAATGATTTGGAGATAAAAGTAGGGATAATTTGAAAAAGTTCAGAAAAAATTTAGTGTTCTTAGTTTAACTCTCATATTAACTAGTATTAATATCCCAATGACATATCTCATTCGCACTCTACTGAACATCAGTGGTCCTTTTGAAAATTATTTGATGAAATTCAAAACTTTAAGTTAAACGGTACTTAATTCTAAATTCTTTCTTTACTCGAGGACGAGCAAAGTTCAAGTTGGAGAGTGTGATAAGTGATATATTTTTATATTTATTGTAGATATTTTTGATAATTTATGATACTAACATCTTCTTAAAAATCTTAATTTCATGAATTTATTAAATTTTCTTAAAAAATAAGTAATTTTTTAAAAAATATAAAATTAGATATATCTATAAAAAAATAGATGTTAATTTAATTGAGCAATTTAAACATCAAAATGAAGAGAAATTTTTGAAAAATTTAATGCATATTTTTTTCAATTTTTCAGATGAAAATCGGAGCGAAAATGGAGCTAAAATATCCTAAAAAATAAAGAAAATAGCCTTCGGTGTACGGTGGAACGGTGCTCGATTCACATTGCCAGGATGCGATCCACCAAAAATGCTACGTGGTCCACAGGTGCGGTCTACGGGCAGCGAAAGCTATTTTGCGCCATCCAACGATTAAGATTTAATCTGAAGATCGATCCAACGGCTGCTGTTCGTTGTCGATTTATAAGTGGATTTTTTACATGATCGGACGGTCGAAAATGAATCCATCATAAGATCCGACGGTTGAGGTTGCTCTCGACTGAGAATAAGAGATTATCAGCACGATCCGACGGTCCAGAATCAATCTCAGGCATGATCAGACGGTTGTGGTTTGATCCGACTTTGATAAGGATTAAAACTATGAATTTTGGATAGATCTGGATGGTTCAAGCTCCATCCGACGGTCAGAAATATTTCTAAGGGGATTAATATGATTTCTAAGGGTTTTAGGACTCTTTTTCTATCAAAAAATTATAAAAAATTTATCTATAAATAAGAGGTCTGGGAATAAGCTTTGTGAGCAAAAAAATTGAATAAAAAATATAAAAAAAAGTAGAAAAAAAATTAAATAGCTTTAGAGACTCAAGAAAAAGAAGGAGAGAAGTCGGTTCACTCTACAGAGTACGATGGAAGATGGAGAGATCATCAACTATCTTCTCGATGAGGCTTGACTGATCAACTTCAGATCCTTATTACAGTTTTATTTTTATTTTATTTTATTATTTCTTTTAAATTTTTTGTACTTGAATTTCAATTTCAATTAATAAAAAATTTATTTTTCTGCACTTTAAATTTCTATCTTTTATTTTTTGCACGTAGATACTAGGATCTAATTAGTAGATCTTAGTACCAATTTATTTTTATATTTTTTAAATTTTTATTATTTATTTTTATTGTAAATAGATGCTAGGATCTAGTTAGTAGATCTTAGTATCCGATTTATTTTTTGTATTTTAATTTTTATTTTTTGACTTAAATTACTTTCTTCAAAATTTTATTTTATTTTTATAAAATAAAAGATTTCAAATCAAAATCCTGCCTTCTCTGTGGATTCGATCCGACTCACTACTTTCTACATGTTTTTAATTTTTATTGAAGTCAGAATTTGATTGATAATCATGGTGTCCTAACGACAGCATCTTGATCCTATCACTTGTGGAACCCACTGATCTTGATCAGGGTCATCAGGATCTTAATATTTTGGAGGTGTCGACTACCTTGACCGTCACCTTTGAGCAATTCTAGCAGCTTCTGCAGTAGGTCCCAGCATTGACCACCTTAGTGCATGGTCTACAGCCGTCAACTCATCAGCCCGCTCATGTGTTGAGCAATCATTCGATCTCAGTCACGCTGATCTTCCTCCTCCCTCGAGGAGCCTGAGGAGGAGCAACCAGTCCTGCCCTACTAGCCCAGAAGAAGATCCTCAAGTCTCTCGATCCACCCATCGGAGCTCCAAACGAGCTTCTCTTCATCATCGACCTTGACCATTCGGTTCAAGAAGAACGATCCGAGTCCCTCGACTTTGCCCCACGGACAATAAGCGAGGTAAGGAGCATGAACCTACTCCTTCACTCTCTTTTTTCTTGTAGAGCTCCTCTACGAGTGGATCTATGAGTCGCCAACCTAGGAGGCTCGATGATAGGATGACTGGACTGGAAGATCTAGGAGGTGGATCGCTACCTTAAGGTCCTCCGCCAGCACTAGTAATTGGCTCCAGAAGGAGAGTCCTTGTTCACTACTCGCCCTTCCTTCTTGAGGCATATCATAAGGGAGTCGATCTCTCACCACTTTAAGGCACTATTGATAGGGGTCTACAATAGTACCACCAACCCCTATGACTATTTGGAGAGTTTTAAGGTGCTCATATTGCTACAAAGTGTCTCGGATGCTCTGTTATGCAAGACTTTTCTTGCTACTCTTCAAGGTACTGCTCGAGCTTGGTACACAAAGCTCTAGCTAGACTCCATCCACTCTTTTGAGGAGTTCGATTGCTAGTTTGCTGCTCAATTTTAGAGCAGCAAAAAGCCAAGAAAGGGTACATATACCCTCTTCTCCGTCGAGCAGGAAGATAGTGAATCCCTCCTAAGCTACATGAGTTGCTTCAAAATGGCCATGTTGGAAGTCCACAATCTGGACCACTCAGTTGTGATGTCATTCCTCAAAAAAAGGTTGAGGCAAATAGCTTCTACTTCTCCCTCTAGAAGAGGTTTCTCTATGACTTCTTCGAGCTCCTCACCCATGCTGATAAGTACATCGATGGTGAGGAGAGGATAGGGGAGAAGTGGAAGAAGAAGGCAGAGTAAAAGAGGGCAAGGGAGGATCACTTTGCTCCCTAGCCAAAAATGCAAAAGTGCGAAGGGAAGCCTCCCAATTAGTCTTGAAGCCCTTGGCATTTTGAGGACTTCATGCCTTTGAATGCTCCTTGGAGTCAAATTTTGATGGAGAATAAGAACTAGAATATCCTTCGATGGCCGAGGAAGATGAGCCGGTGGTCCTAGCACGATCGGATGAAGTATTGCCTATGGTCATGATATCAAGGACTATTTTCAACTAAAGAAGGAAATAAAAGTCCTCATTCGACAAGGCTATCCATGGGACTTTGTTAACCATTTTAGGGATACCGAGGTCTCAGGCTGCGAACTCCAATTCATGCCCAAACCTCTGCTTGACAACAGACCCATCATCGGAGTCATCTATACCATCGCAAGAGTATCCGTGGCTAGAGGCGAGAGCTCATTTGCAAGGAAGGCCTATGCCCGTGTGATCTAGATGAGGGCCCCTACACCGAAGAGATAGAGGTCGGATGAAGTCATCTACTTCTCGGATGCATCCAGACCCCTCATGACATTGCCATAGTTGTTTCTATGACCATTGCAAATATGATGTAAAGAAAATTTTGATGGATAATGGAAGCTCTATAGACATCTTATTTTGTGATGCTTTTTATAAAATGAATCTACTTGCAGACCCACTCTGAAGGATCGATTCTTTCTTAGTTGGTTTTTTGAATGACACCATCTTCGTCGAAGGCATCGTAACCTTGCTTGTGATCACAGGATAAGCTTTGAGCAAGCCACGATCATGCTTGACCTCTTACTCATGAAGGTAGTCTCGGCCTACAATACAATTTTAAGGAGGTCTGACTTGAATGTCCTTCGAGCCATCATCTGCACCTACCATCCATTGATAAGGTTTCCTACCACCCAAGTTGTGGGTGAGCTCCAGAGTGATCAAGCTCTAGCCAGGCATTGCTATGTCACCTCCCTTAAAGGCAAGAAGTCTAGAGAGGCCATGCTGATTGAACGCTTTGATGCCCACATCGAAGGAAAGCAGTAGCATGAGGAGCCAACCCAGCAACTTATCTTAGCCCCCCTGCATGAATCAAACCCCAGCAGAATGGTCCAGATCGAATTACAGCAAGATGAAGTCTCCCAAGCCAGGCTCCCGAGCTTCTATGGGCCAACTTCAATGTTTTCAGAGGACATGCATGCTACGCATTAATCCGAAGGTTATGATGCACCATCTATATTTGACCCAATACATCGATAGGTGCGGTAGAAGAAGCAGAGCTTCATCCTTGAGTACCAACAAGCTATCAAGAAGGAGGTAGACAAGCTCCTGGTAGCAAGCTTCATCCGTGAGGTGGAATACCTTGAGTGGATGGCAAATATCATCCTTGTTAAGAAGATGAACGTCAAATGACAGGTATATATACTTTACTGAGAATAAAACTTATCCGAAAGATAGTTTTTCTTTATCTAGGATAGACCAGCTCATCGATGCCACTATGGGGCATCAGATGCTCAGTTTCATAGATACCTTCTTCGGATATAATCAGATCCGAATGGTATCCGAGAATGAGGAGAAGACATCCTTCATCATATACTAGGGGCTATATTGTCATAAAGTTATACTTTTCAGTATAAAGAATACAAGAGCTATATACCAGCATCTCATCAATAAGATCTTCAAAAATCAGATTGGTCGCAATACGGAGATCTTCAAAAATTAGATTGGTTGCAATACTGATGAAAAGCTATCAGATAAAGCAGTACATGGTGAATCTCGAGGAAATCTTTCAAACCCTAAGGAAGTATCGCATAAAGCTCAACTTGAGCAAGGTGCATCTTTAGGATAGCCCTAAAAAAGTTTCTCAATTTCATGGTTACCCACCGCAGGATCAAGGCAAATCTAAAAAAAAATTCAAGCCATCATGGAGATGTTACCCCTGAGGACTCAAAAGAAAGTGCAGTGCCTAATGGGATGTGTGGCTGCACTGAGCAGGTTCGTGGTCAGGTCGGCAGAGAAGTGCTTGCCATTCTTTAAGGCTTTGAAGCAAGACAAAGACTTCCACTAGATGATCGAGTGCCAAACTGCCTTCGATCAGCTTCGAGAGTATCTTATCTCGGCTCCACTTCTGACCAGGCTATCTACCGAGGAGATATTGTACTTGTATCTCGCCATGTCCCCTATAGCCATAAGTTCAGTCCTCATTCGAGAGGAAGATAATTTATAGAAGCCTATCTACTACACCAACAGGATGTTGCAAGATGCAGAGATCAGATACCCCAAGTGGAGAAGATTGCCTATGCCTTGGTGTTCTTGGTACGGAGGCTCCAACCACACTTTCAAATGCACTCCATCACTATATTGACTAATCAACCCTTGACGCAGATCTTGCAGAGGCTTGATGCCTCGAAAAGATTAACCAAATAGGCCATGGAGCTTGGGGAGTTCAATATTCATTACCGATCCTGACCATCCATCAAGGCTCAAACTTTGGTAGATTTTCTTGTGAAGTGTATAATCTAGAAATAGTCGAGGCCACACTGGAATATTCTTCCTCAATGCTTGTGATTCCGTGGACATTATATGTTGATAGATCATCCAATATCAGAGGCGATGAGGTTAGGTTATTCTCACCAGTCCCGACAGCATTATAATAGAGCAAGCCCTTTGTTTCAGCTTCAAGAATTCAAATAATGAAATAGAGTATGAAGCACTCCTAGCTAGACTGAGGCTCGCTCAAGAGCTCGAAGTTCTACACCTTCAGCTACTCAGTGCCTTTCATTTGGTGGTTGGCCAGGTTCGAGGAGAGTACAAGGTGAAAGCATCTTTCATGCAAAAGTATCTACAAAAGATACAAGAAATAATCTCTTCTTTCAATAAATTCAAGATTTTGTAAATATCCAGATCAGAGAATGTCTGAGCAGATCTGCTATCGAAACTGGTGACCTCGGAATGCACCGATATTCGACCTATATAGAGATCCCTGATAAGTCTAGTATCAAGGAAGAGCCAACCCAAGTGATGCATGTAGACCTTGATAATTATCAAATTTTTATCAAAAAGTTTTTAATAAAAATAGCTTATTACTTTTATGTATTCAAAGTGACTATGGAACTAAATTTAAAAATTATGATTGAGAAATTTAGCAATAGAAATGGAATTAAATATAATTTTTCTGCACCTAGGATACTTCGGCAGAATGGGATAGCAGGAAAAATGAATAGAATTCTAAAAGAAATGATCTATGCCATATTATGTAAAAGCAATCTTCCAGGGAGGGCAATTAATACATCTTTAATCATTCATTGATTGGACATACTTTAAAGAAAAAACTCCATATAAGCTTTGAAAAGGAAGAAAATCTAACATTAGATATTTTCATATTTTTTGTTGCTAATATTTTGTTTTGAATAATGGTAATGATATATTAGAAAATTTTGATATTAAATCTAATGAAGCTATTTTTCTTAGCTATTCCTCTATTAGTAAGATTTATGGGATATTTAATAAAGGAACACTAGTGGTGGAGTCCATTGATGTTATGTTTGATCACGGTATTGACCTTCCATAAAGATAAAAGGATGACCTTAATGATAATGCAAGTTTACTTGTAAAAGAAAATGGAAGAGCTCATTGTAAAGGACACTCTAATGCAGAATAAAAGAGAATGTGATGATAAGAATAAAAATAAAGATGAGGATGATAAAGATCAACAAGGTCGGTAAGAAAATACTAAGGCACACATGACTTACTCAAGGAATGAAGGTACAATCATAATCATCAGAAAGAACTTATAATTGATGATCTATCTCATAGGGTAAGAATTAGATCTTTATTTAGGAATATATGTAATCACTTAGCTTTCGTCTCATAAGTTAAACCTAAATTAATGAAGTCGAAAAGGATACTAATTGGATCAATGCTATGCAAAATGAATTAAATTAATTTGAAAGAAAAATGTATGGGCATTAGTGAGTAGACCTAAGAATTATCTGATAATTAGCACAAAATGGAAATTTAGAAATGAATTATGAAAATAGTAATGCAATAAGAAATAAAATTAGGTTAGTTGCACAATTTTATAATTAAGAAAAAGATATTGATTTTTATGAAATTTTTGCATTTGTGGGTAGATTATAAGCTATTATACTTTTACTTGCATTTGCATATTTTATAAATTTCAAATTTTTTCAAATGGGTTTAAAGAGTGTTTTTCTAAATGATTACATTGTCGAAGAAGTTTAAATAGAATAACCCCTTAGTTTTGAAAATCATGAGTTTCTAAAGTATATTTTATATTAAACAAAGCTTTATATGATATTTTTTTTTATAAACGTTAGCAACTTTATTTAAACTGTACAACAAAGTATACATATATAGCAGTCTAGATTGCTGTAAGCAGTATATAGCAACCCGAAGCCAAAACAAGCTTTATACGATTTTAAGCAAGCACCCCATGCATAGCATGAAAGATTAAGCAAGTTTATACTTAAAAATAGTTTTGTAAGAAGAAATATGGATACTACTCTTTTTATAAAGGAAAGGATAATTATCTATTAATAGTATAAATATATAAAGATGATATCATCTTTGATACTATCAATGAAATTTTATGTCAAGACATTGCCCAAGTTGTATAGGAAGAGTCCGAGATGAGCATGATAGAAGAACTTACATTATTTCTCAAACTCCGAATTAAAAAAATAAAGAAGGAGATATTCATCAACCAACATAAGTATTTAGTAAGATCTTGAATAAGTTTGGGATGGAGAATGCTAATGCATTAGGCACCGTGATTTTGAGCAAGTTAGATTATGATGAGCATGGTAAAAGTGTAGATTTAAAATTTTATAAGGCATAATAAGTTCATTGCTTTATCTTATTGTTAGTAGATTTTGATATCATGTTTAGTGGTTGTATATGTGTGAATCATACATAATTGTAGTTAAAAGAATCTAGAGATATTTAATTGGAACTCAAAATGTAGGGTGTGGTACTTTAAGCAATCCTCTTATACTTAATAGGATATTCAGATGTGGATTTTGTAGGTTATATAAGAAAAGTACTAGCAGAACAGACCAATTCTTGGGTATTAACATAACTTCATGGTTTAGCAAAAGATAAAATTTATTAGCATTGTCAATGGTCGAAACCGAATATATTACAGTCAGAATCAATGGTGCTCAAATCTTCTTAATTAAACAAACTAAAAGATTATAGCATATAATTTAATAATAAATTAATAAGAATTAATAGTAGAAGTGAAATTAATTTAATCAAAAATTTAATTCAATATTTAAGAGTTAAGCACATCAAGATAAGACACCACTTCTTAAGAGATTATATTCAATAGAATGATGTGATTCTTGATAGATAGGCAATTAGCTAATAGCTTCATCACACCCATTAATGAGGATAGATTTAGCATGATTAGGGGAGGTTTATAAATTTGTGATCTTTTTTATTAAAGCAAAATTCCAAACATCCTTATACTAATTCACTGATTTACTCTTGATTGACTTGACTTCATACTCCTTTGGATTGGTTTGAAACATTCCGTCATGCTACTGTAGAGTCAACTACTCTTTTTTTTTTTTTTTTAAATAAGAACTACTACTCTAATAATTAAGAGAAATATCCACATGCAACCGTTATTAGATAATGTCCATAATGGCAATCCAATTCTTTCCATGGAGAACACTCCATCCACTTGATCATTCTTCCAAATAGTGATACTTGCTAACATTCATGTGTGGCATGACCTAATACTATTTATTACTTTGTGTACAGATGAAATAGCCATGATATCTCATCAATTGCTATGTTAGTTTTGCAAATGATTTTTAGGGCATAACACACTTCTAACAATTTGGAGTTTTCTTTCTATAGTCTTGTGATGGAACTTTTGGCTTCAAAGGAATAAAAGGATCTTTCAATTTTCAATTAATATAGCTTTTGATGTGATTGACTTTAAGAATTATTGGCTTAAATAAATGACTATGATTCTTGCAAATCAATATGTGATCATGCTTTGTTTAAAATATTGTGTATGACATAGCTATTTCTCCCTTCATTTTAATTTCAAAATGAGATAAATAATGATGCAGACCTATTTTTAGCTAAAAAAGTTCATCATCTTAAAAGATCATGACCATGGAATTGCAAGGAAAATACAACTATCTTCTTCAAGTTACCAGCATATTTACTTACTATAATTTTTGGCTAGTGGTTGAGTGAGATTGTCTCAAGAGAATGCATATTACAAGAAAGAAAAATGTTATAAAAACTTTATATGTGAATAAATAGTATATGTAGATGCACAAACATTTATATATGGGTATATTAATGTTAAAATGAAAAATTAAGGAAGCAAAACAAGTCCATCCATCATAAAAAGGCATAGCAAACAACAGTTTTGATATGTAGATTTATGTTAGAAATTTCTACATAATCATGTGGACTCCTTCAACAAAGAAGAAAGCGAAATAATGGCCTCCCCAATAGTCAAGTAAAGAGAATCTACTCCAAAGAAATTGTGAACACCATTTGTTCGCTGCAATTTCTCCATCACTTCTCCCACAGGATTTACAAGAACAAGCTGTAACCAAATAAATATCACCATTTCATATATCATACAATTAACAAGAAATAAAATAATTTTATCTCTATAAAATACCTCAAATCCATGTTTCTCCATAGACTTTTTTAGGTCAACTAAGAATGAAACCCCACTTGTGTCTATTGTAGGTACAGCTGAAACCAATTATCAGATGCATTAATACCCAAATAGCTATTATAGTAGTAAAACTAAAGCACCTAAACTTAAAGGAACCTTGTACAAAATATAGCTAACTATTTGTTAAGGCTATATGATAAAAAAAAATGAGCAGTGCAACACATGAGACTCTTACCCTTGCAAGATTTGAGAAAGGTTAGATGTATGGTATCTTACCTTTATGCTTGAAAAGATTGTTTCTTGTTTTGAATCCACGGTCTAAAGATCACAGAAGCAACCTCACCGTTGTGCAAAGGCTCATCTGGACCCTCCCAATAAAATCTTGTATTCCTTACCTCATTTCAAAATTTTTCAAAAGATACTAAATTTTAAATATTAACTAGGAGGTTTTCAACTAGATAGTTCCATACTAGGGATAAGGTGAAACAATTATCATCTTCCTTGAGATCAACAATTTTGCTCTATAAAAATCAAAAGGTCAAGTAGCAAACATGCTGTTATTAAGAGGATATTTATGATTTTTTTTTTTTGAGAAACAAGAGAATATTCATGATGGAATGTCAATAGAATTTATATTGTGTAAATCTAAATTTATATTTTGATAAGCTATATTTAAGGTTAGCATTGTTTGATGAGTTCTCAATCTATAACATTAGTAACTAGGCATCAAAAATATAGATCATCTTATATTTTCTCATACGTAAATTAAATGATATAAGAAGAGGCATTTGAGAAAAGTTCAATATTATTATAAAGATAACTGAGATTTTTTTTTTTTAAGAAGGGAGAGAAATCCCAGTAATTAAATATCTAAATTTGGACCAATAATCTAGTACAAAATATAGTTATTTATTTGTTAATGATATTTGAAAGTTATTAATATAGAATCTTTTATAATAAAAAAATATTTGGTTCAATTTCTCACTTTACTTAAAAATTATTCACAGAATAATACATTGAATCTTAAATATTTAATATTTTCAAAAGTAAAATTCCTCAAAGTCATGTGTTGGATAACAATTTTGATATAAGAAAATCAAAAAGTTTTGATTCATGTATATATTATTTTGAGAGAATATTTTTTATTTAATATCATAACTGAATGAATTTCAAAAAATATAGATTTTCTTATTCTTCTCATGATTAAATTAAATGATATGAGAAGAAATATGTGAATGATACTTGAATATGATATTGTTACGGCTTGTTTCTAGTTGATGCCGAAAAATTAGGAAGCACAGTGCTGGAGCAACTTGCAAAAAGATTTGGATCAGAGGATTGTGCTCCGACGAGGATCCTCCGATGTTCAAATCAAAAAGCACAAATAAAGAAGCAAAGTTTTAACTCTCTAAGACAAATTACTTACCTGGATCCTCGGAGTTTGAGTATTTATAAAGGAGAGGCCGTGTAACCATTTTTTGGTAGACAGACTGACCGAATCTGGTGCGGTTATTTGATTATGATTCTCAGGATCAGACGGTTGCATCTGAAAGATTCTCAGAATCAGATGGTTATACCTGAAAGATTCTTAGGATCAGACGATTACATCCAGATAGTATTGACAGCTATGGCCAGTTAGCGCATGCCTTTTGAATTTGAGCCTGATCAATCTGCTTCCGAGGAGAGATCAGAGAGTGTGGTATGCTGACTAAGAGTTGGGATTGATAGTTTTTCGATCAAAGCTCGATTAGATGGATTGATCCGAAAGACTGATTTGCAGTTGTTATGCTGATTAGAGATTGTTCCAATATGCAAGCCATGTAGGGATCGGATGAGACTGGAGATCGATCAGCTGATTCTCCGATCAATGGTTGGATCAAACACATGCCGACCAAAGGACAAACGAGTCATAATCAATCATGCAGTTGCACTGCTTAAGGTATGCAATCCGACTAGTTCTTTTAGATCATAAATCAGATCAAAAATATGCCGACGAGAGATCGAACAGAATAACCTCCAATCAGAGATCAGGACAGACATTTGTCGATCAGAGGTCGGGCAAACTACAATAATTAGGTCACTTGAGAGGTGCTGAAATGGACCCAATGGGTCATAATGGGTATGAATCTTTATACATCATCGGTCCATTCCAAATTACTCCAAACAGATATCCCCTTAGTCGTTAGTCCGAGCTCTGATCGGACTATGGGAGTATTTATCTTGACATTCTGAATGGCCGGAGATGTGAAGAGATATTTTTAAATCAAATATCTATGCGTGATTTTTCAGACAAAAAAGTTATCGAACTAATGATAAAATTTTTGAAATTTTCACAGACGCCACTCTTCTCTATTGGGATGCATTAAATGTGGAGACCATCGGCTAGTTGTTGAGCTAATAAAGGCTTGACATGTGGTCCATTTTAGAGATTCTACCGACTTGACATCCTCCGAGCGATGTGCATCCTTCTATTTAAAGGGATGGCTTCTTTTGTTTTATTTTTTCTTACCCCGTTGACTCTGATGAAATCTTTTCTCTTTTTGTCATTTTTCTTGCTTCAAAGCTCCCACAGATAGATTTTCTTCATTCTCCATCATGTGAAGAGCTCTCGAAAGATGGTTGCTTTCTTTTGATTTCTTACTTGAAGGTAAGTCCCTCTTACCTTGTTCTTGATTTTTTCTTCCTTTCATTTCTCCTTAGGTTTCTATTTCCATGGTGGGTTTTGAAAACTCTATGAGTGAGAGTCCCGTGCGAGAGAAAGTAAGGATCCGAAAAACCCTAGGTCTAAAATCAATCCTTTGGTCAGACTTGGAGAGATCCAAACTGAGTTGACCTTGGATGATCTGGAGTTACTCCGAACCCAATACTATATTTCGAACGAGCTCCATCTTGAACTTTCTGATTCCAAAGCTCGAGTCCACAGTCCACCTCCAGGTAGAATAGTGGTGTATGAGAAAAATCTTCAGCAGATCTTAGATTTTTCATCTTTTCCTTCATTTTTGAGCTTTTTAGATTCTATAAGATTGCTTTCTGTTTTGCGTCTCTGAATTTTTTTAGATATATCTAGGGTTTTTTGTTCTCTGCTCTCGGACTGAAGTCTAACCTTTGATTCCTCTCTTTCGAGCTCTCTTCACATTAAAGAAATACCCATATGCCGATTG
The DNA here is from genome assembly GCF_000442705.2 of Elaeis guineensis. Taxonomy (NCBI): domain Eukaryota; kingdom Viridiplantae; phylum Streptophyta; class Magnoliopsida; order Arecales; family Arecaceae; genus Elaeis; species Elaeis guineensis. The sequence goes on from NC_026005.2 coordinate 275,193, forward strand.
GTTGTATGTTTCCTCTCAAAGGGATGCCACTTCCCTAATTTCTGGACTGGGATCGGATCAAAGCTACTTCTTTGAAGCCTATAGAGTTGAGTGCCGAAGAAAAGAGAGGACTTAGGGATCTCCTAGATTGCAACACTCCTCATTTGTATGAGCTTTTATCCGATGAATCCTCTTCTCGGCAGGACTTTCCTCTAGCGAACCTCGAAATAAGTGGGGTCGTTCATGCTTTCTCTCTTCTTTATATATATATGTGTGTGTGTATAGCTCTCTAACCCAATATTTGTTGAATAATTGTAGAAATGGAACCCTCGGCAAAGGATATTATGAAGTTAAAGGCCTCTCTTCCACAAAAGAGGAAGACTCGGACTGTCGAGATCAAGAGAAAGAAAAAATTAAAATCTGTCGAGCTCAGCCAAGAGCCTGTCTCCATCGATCAAATACTTTCTTTCGAGGTCGGAATAGTTTTGGCGACACCTGCACCTACTCCGACCACCGACTTTTGAGAAGAAATCATCGAGTGACCTCGGCCTTCCAAGACTTCTGCTCGGACAGGATCTTCTAAGAAGGCCGACAATGATGAGGCCCTTTTCAATGACATTCTGGAGGGCTTATTTTTTCAAGACTGAAAGACAATTCGAAAAACTGTCGAAAACTCCATTATTCCAATAGAGTTAGAGCAAATAGATAAGATGAGCATTTTCAGTCTGAAGAAACTATCCTTGATCATTGGCCACCAGGTATAGCATTTATCCTATCACCCCTCTTTTTTTTTAATCATCATATTTTTTCTGACTCAGTTGATTTGAAATGTAGCTGCTCCATGTTCTCATCAATCTATCGGATCGCTCAGTCAGGGAAGCACAGGCACGAAAGGCCAAGAAAAAAGCCGACATGGATGCCTAGATAGCTCGGATGAAAATTAAAGAACTAGAGGCTGAGGTCAAAAATCTCCAGGGGGCCCTCGGGCAGGTGGAGTCCGATCTCGCCCTCACCCTGGAGAGGGAGAAAAGGCAGAGAGAAGGACTGAGGAGTGTATTCAAGATATCCAGCACTCCTCAATCGAGGAATTCAAGGCATCATCTATCTTCACTGAGGAGATAGCTCGAGCAGTTGAGACATTTAAGGTATCTAAAGAATATCGCAATAGCCATGTGATCTTCAGTGAAAAGATTTTTCATCAGGCTTACAAAGAAGATTGGGTCGACTATCGATGGTTGATAGAGGAGGAGCATTCGAAACTTGATCTTGCTTTCTTGGATTATGAAGATGGAGATGAAGATGACAAGGAAGTTCACACTGTCTTCGAACTCCTCGTTTCTGAGAAGGAGAATGTCGTCGAGCTGCTCTCCTCTTCAACTATTGATGCAGGTCCTTTCGAGCCTCCTTCGGACACAACTCTCCAAGAGAAGGTCGGAGATTAAATACTTATACTTTTTATTTTTTCTTTTATCACTATAAGAAACTTTCGTTTAATGAAATAAAATTACGAGCTTTTTAAATTTACCATCTTCAATTATTTGCATAGTTGGTGAATGATGCTTGTGACATTGGTCCGATAGCTGCTGCTCCTTTACTGGCCACTTCTCTTCCTCCGGTGATGACAGTCAAAATTAAAGCTCATATTAAGAGTCTAGAGAAGAAATTTAAATTTTTTGAAAGAAAGGCTGCCAATCAGGGAAAGAGAATGCGAAAGACTCAAAAAAAACTTAATGAGGTCGAAAAAGAAGTCGGTAGACTTCAACAGGAGGCTCGATGAGGAGTTATAGCATACAGCATCGAGAAGGCACGATTGGCCGAAGAGATGCAGAGGATATCCGATGCAGTAGGAAAGCAGTCCTGGGGCGTGGCGACGAAGTTAACCGTATATCATCGTCAGCTTGACTCTACCCATGGAGAAATCTATGCCTTGGAGTCCCTGATTAAGTACAAAAAATTTGGATGGATGAGGTCCGAGCGGACATTGTAACTTCAAGACAAACTCTGCAACATCAATGAGAAAATTTTAAAGTTGCAAAAAGCATTGAATAGCAAAAAAATCATCACCGCTCGCAAGAACATACAATAACGAGGTATCCTCTAGAGAAGAAATTTAAATTTTTTGAAAGAAAGGCTGTCAATCAGGGAAAGAGAATGCGAAAGACTCAAAAAAAACTTAATGAGGTCGAAAAAGAAGTCGGTAGACTTCAACAGGAGGCTCGATGAGGAGTTGTAGCACGCAGCATCGAGAAGGCACGATTGGCCGAAGAGATGCAGAGGATATCCGATGCAGAAGAAAGCAGTCCTGGGGCATGGAGACGAAGTTAACCGTATATCGTCGTCAGCTTGACTCTACCCATGGAGAAATCTATGCCTTGGAGTCTCTGATTAAGTACAGAAAATTTGGATGGATGAGGTCCGAGCAGACATTGCAATTTCAAGACGAACTCTGCAACATCAGAGAGAAAATTTCAAAGTTCCAAAAAGCATTGAATAGCAAGAAAATTATCACTGCTCGCAAGAACATACAATAATGAGGTATCCAAGTGACTACTCCCATCGCCGACATCGGCCCAAAAGAGTCTCTTTCAGTCTCCCTTGATGAAAAATCTCAGTCCAGAGAGCGGGAACCAGAAGGTCAATCTCTAGCGGGAGGACAAAAAGCTTCTTATTTTCGATCTCATGACCAGCTAATGGACAGTTCTCAATCAACGATCCACACGACCTTTGCTGTTGGGCATCATTCTGTCTGCAGCTTTTATCAGAATGTAATTCGAATTTTGTACCCATAACTTGATCTGTCCGAGCTGTCCAATCTCAAGATGGATATGGAAGACGCTTTGATGCAGCTATACGAGAAATGAAGGAATACTTACATATTTTTCCAATTCATGATTCTCCGCAGAGCGTGGCATGTTGAAGATCTTAATGACAGAATAATCTCCTAGGTCAATGAAGTGCAACCAGCCGATGATGCCCCACCAGCAGAGTAGTCAACTTTTTTCTTTTCTTCATCTTGTAATGTCAGACAAAGAGCTGACTAGACTCTTATAAATGCTTCTTGTTGGAATAAAGTTACAACTTTTCAACCATGCATTCATATATATATATATATATATATATATATATATATATATATATATATATAATTATGTTGTTATTTTTTGAATCATACTGATTCCATATGGTTGCCGTAAAACGTAAAAGCTTTATCTTAATAAAATTTCAATCTTCGTAATACTACCCCCTACTCTCGAGTTTAAGAATCAGACAGATAGAATAGCTATATGATGTAATTTCTCAGGTTATGCACTGATACCTTCCTTTTGCCTTCGACACTAGAATAGGGATAGTTATAGCCAATCTCAAGCTTTTAGAATTTCTAAGCCAACCAAAGATCAGGTTTAAATATAAACCGATCAAAGGCTTTTAACACCTCGAGATCGATCAAAGATCGAGTTCAAATATAAGCTGATCAAAAACTGTTAACATCTTAAGGCCAATCAAAGATCGAGTTTAAATATAAATCGATCAAAAACTTTTAACATCTCGAGACCAATCAAAGGTCTAGTTTAAATATAAGCCAATCAAAGACTTTTAACATCTCAAGGCCGATCAAAGGTTGAGTTTAAATATAAGCCGATCAAAAGCTTTTAACATCTCGAGATTGATCAAAGATCAAATTTTAATATAAGCCAATCAAAAGCTGTAAACATCTCGAGCTCAATCAAAGATCGAGTTTAAATATAAGTCGATCAAAGATCTTTAATATCTCGAGATCGATCAAAGGTCGAGTTTAAATATAAGTCAATCAAAGGCTTTTAACATCTCGAGTTCGATCAAAGGCTGAGTTTAAATATAAGCCGATCAAAGACTTTTAACATCTCGAGGCTGATCAAAGATCGGGTTTAAATATAAGCCAATCAAAGGCTATTAACATCTCAAGACAAATCAAAGGTCAAGTTTAAATATAAGCCCCTAATTGGTATTACTCTCATTTATATGTGAAAATACCGATGTTGACAAATTAGAACATTAATTCATGCATATACTTCAACAAAATTATAATATCACTGGTAATACATGCGGAGGTTAGCTGAGTTCCACAATCTTTGAAGTGGAGTTCTATTAAGCTGTCTCAATTTATACGTTTCAGAGCGTACTATTTCATCCACTTAATAAGGACCTTTCCAATTAGGCAATAGCTTTTTCTGCTCCGTAGGCTGTGAGACTTTGACGCACCACAGTACCAGATCATCAACTCGAAATTCCTTAGACTTGATTCAAAAATTATTGTATTTGGCCACCCTTTGTCGATAGGATGCCATTCGCATGGCAGCTCATTCCCTACTCTCCTCAACCAGATCAAGGTTGGTTTGCAACCGTTCAGAGTAGGTGTCCTCGTTGTTCTCCTCGACTCTGAAGAAAGAAAGCCTGATCTCAACTGGTATAATTGCTTCGGTTCCGAATGAAAGGTTGAATAGAGTTTCTCCGATCAAAATTCTTTGAGTTGTTCGGTATGTCCACAACACATGATACAGCTCATCCACCCAGGACCTCCCAATTTGATTAAGTCTAGCCTTTAGGCTTTGTAAGAGAGTCCTATTCATTACTTCAGTCTTTCCATTTGCTTGTAAATGTCCGACTGAAGTGAAGTGTTGTTCAATTCCAAGGTCTTCACAGATTTTTTAGAGTCGGAAGCTGCTGAAGTACCTGCTATTGTCAATTACCAACACTCTTGGAAGACCATAACGACAAATAATAGATTTTCAGATGAAGTCTTTAACCTTAGCCTCTATTATATGGGCTAGGAGCTTGGCCTCCATCCATTTTGTGAAGTAATTAATGGCTACCAGGAGAAATTTGCGCTGACCTGAGACCTGAGGAAAGAGACCCAAAATGTCTATTCCTCATTGAGCGAAAGGCCATGGAGCAACGATAGGAGTAAGAGGCACCACTGGTTGATGCTGAATATTAAAAATCCTTTGACAGCGATCACATCTTCTAACAAAATCGGAGGCATCCTTTTGCATCGAAGGTCAATAATAGCCTTGCCGGAGGATTTTGTAAGAAAGAGTCTTTGCACCTAAATGATTTCCAAAAATCTCCTCGTGGACCTCTTTTAGTGCATAGTCTACTTCGGACGGTCGCAGACACCTCAGAAGTGGGAGAGAGAAGGATCGCTTATACAACTTATCATCATGAAGCACATAGCGGGCAGTCTGCTTGCAGATTTTTCGAGCTTTCCGACTGTTAGGTGGTAATTCATCTGATTTAAGGTACTTCAGTAAGGGGTCAATCCAGCAAGGTTCTTTTTCAATCTACTAAACAGTAAGAGGTTCTTCTAGGTTTGAGTTTTTCAATATCTCGATGTAAGTTTTTTTTTTTGAAATTCGAGCAGTAGAGAGGCTGCTAGCTTTGATAGCACATCCGTCCGTGTATTTTGTATGCGAGGTACCTGTTGGATATTAAAGCTTAGAAAAGATGTGGTTAATTCTTTTATCTTTTCGAGGTACCTCTTCATATTTTCTTCCCAAGCTTCATATTCGTCCTTGACTTGCCCTGTCACCAGTTGAGAGTCACTAAAGATCTTCAAGTATTTGGCTCTCAAATCTTTTGCCAGTCTAAGCCCGATAATTAAAGCCTCATACTCTGCTTCATTATCAGTAGCTAAAAATTCAAATCACAGAGCGTACTCTGCCACATCACCCTTCGGCCTGATTAAGATGATTCCAACTCCTGATCCTGATGAATTAGAAGATCCATCCATATAAAGAATCCACTGATCTTCAGGGTTCATATTTATTTGTTCTTCTAGCACCATTGAGCTACCCTCCGCAGCCTCTGAGCCCTCCTCATCATGGACGGTGCACCCAAGGATGAAGTCCGCCAAGACCTGAGCTTTAATTGAAGGCCTTGGGCAGAACTTAATGTCGAATTTAGAGAGTTGTAAGATCCATTTTGCAACCCATTCTGACATATCCAGACGGTGAAAGACTGTCTTGATCGATTGATCCGTGAGTAGCACTATTGTATGAGCTTAAAAATAGGGCTGGAGCTTCTTTACCGTAACGATCAGAGCAAATATTAATTTTTTCAATTTTGTGTAGCTGATCTCAACATCTTGAAGGATCTTACTTGAGTAATACACTGGTTTTTGTATTCATCCTTCTTTTCGGATAAGAACTGAACTAATTGCTGATGGAGATATGGCAAGGTAGAGTAGCAATTCTTCTCCAGATTGGGACTTTGTAAGGCAGGGTGCCGAGCTAAGGTACTGCTTCAACTTTTCAAATACTTTCTGACACTCAATCATCTATTGAAAGTTTCTCGACTGCTTGAGGATTTGAAAAAAAAACAAACATCTCTCAGCCGATCTGGAGATGAAACGATTGAGTCAGGCGATCCTTTTGATGAGGTGTTGGACTTTTTTTATATTTCTTGATGGGATATCTTTAGAATCATCTTAATCTTCTCTGGATTCACCTCAATTCTTCATCGGAGATCATAAATCTGATAAACTTTCCATAGCTAACTCCGAAGGCATATTTTGTGGGACTCAACCGCATCTAAAATCGATGCAAGGTGTTGAAGGTTTCTTGGAGGTCGGTTATGTGATCTGAGATGGCTCGGCTTTTTACCAACATATCATCTACATAGACCTCTATATTGCAATCAATTTGATCTTTGAATATCTTATTCACTGGTCATCGATATGTTGCCCCGATATTCCTTAGCCCAAAGGGCATCACCCTGTAATAATAGAGCTCAGAGTCAGTAATAAAGACTATTTTCTCCTTGTCCTCAGGTGCCATCCAGATTTGGTTATAATTGGAGAAGGCATCCATGAAGGTGAAGAGCTCATGCCCAGAAGTGACATCCACCAATTGATCTATTCGAGAGAGAGGATAGCTGTCTTTGGGGCAGACTTTATTCAGGTCAGTGAAGTCGATGCACATGCGTCATTTGTCGTTCGTCTTCTTGACTAGCACCATATTAGCGAGCCAGTCGGGATACATTGCTTCTCGGATGAAGCTGACTTTAACCAGATTGTCTACCTCCTCAACAATTGCTTTCTGGTGCTCTAGGGCAAAGCTTCTCTTCTTCTGCTTTATAGGATGGAAGGTCAGATTCACTCCTAAGTGATGAGTCATCACCTCTAGATCCATGCCAGGCATATCTACCGCCGCCCAAATGAACAGGTCCATATTTTTTTTGCAAAAGAGTAGTTAGCCGAGTTTTGGTTATCTGATCTATAAATGATCTGATTTTCACAGTTTGATAGAAATTTTCTTTCCTCAAAGGGACCTCCACTAGATCCTCAGACAGTTGAGCATGCTCTCTAGCCAGATCATCGCGAGCATCCAAACCTATTGGGATTTCAGGTTGGGACGCCGTCGGCTGTTCCTCCGCCCGCAGCTTAGCAGTGAAATACTATTAGGCCATGGCTTGATTGCCTCAAACGTATCCCATTCCAGCTTTCATTGAAAACTTCATCATCAAGTGGTAGCTTGACACCACTGCCTTCAGCGCTCCTAGACTTGGTCGGCCAAGTATTGCATTATAGACTAACGGCAGGTTAAGCACAAGAAAATCAACGTGGACGGTCACCTACCTGGATTTGATTTTCAAGTTAAGGGGCAATCTGATAGTCCCCTCCAAAATTATCGAACTTTCAGAGAATCTTTGGATTAGAGTACTGAATTTATTCAACTATTTGAGAACAAACCCCATTGCAGTGAAAGCAGCAAAGTACAAAATATCGATAGAATTTTCGTTATCGATAAAAATGCAGTGTGCATTATAGTCAGCTATATTAGCAGTAATAACCACACATCGGGGTTTGTACACCTTCAGCATCTTGTTAATTGGCTCCTCGAGCTGAGGCCTCTTCACCGCATGTGGCTCTATCGATCCAGACAACCCTTTAGTTATCATATGAATTTCATCCTGCATGGGTCAATCTTCTACTACCGCCTGTCCCTCCGCCTGTGGTAGTGCTGGTGCTAGTTGAGGTTGAAGCTGAGAGGACTGGCGTTGTCATTGCGAAGCATGGGATGTCTCCACTGCGCTGTCCGACCCTTGGAGGATATTAGCGTGGAGGACCATGTCATCAGATGAACCGATCCAGCCTCCCCTCTCGGATCAAACGCTCAATTTTCTCTTTGAACTGGTTACAATCTTCGGTATCGTGACCATGGTCATGATGGTAGAGGCAATACTTGTCAAGATCGCAGTGCCCTGGGTTTGTCCGCATCTTTAGAGGTGATGGCAACTCGATTCACACCTCCATCAATATCTTTCTTCTAGAAGTATTCAAAGGAGTGAAATCGCCAAATCACCTCGAAGGTGAATGATTCCTCCTCGGCAAAATATTTCTTCTCCTCGATAGGGATCTTGAACGACAGCGATTTTCACCATTTCATTTGGATGAGCGAGCCCCGCTTTACTCTTGATTCTCCACAGTTGGGATTATTCGAGTGGTTTCTTCTATCAGATAATCTTCCAATCAGGCATATTTCTCTGTTCGAACCAGTATTTTTGAAAAATCCTGGAAAAAGATCTTCAATAGTAACTTTTTGAAGTCGCCCATCAACAATCCATCCTTCAGATGGACATTGCGACCGAGTAATCTAGGTCGTGAACTTCCAACATAGCTTTGTTAAATCGAGCTATGTAAGATCAAATAGACTCATCTTCCTTCTGTTTGATGGTCTAGAGGTAGTCCGAGTGCTTCTATTATCGTCGGTTGGTGATGAAATGGGCAACAAAGGCTTGGCTCGACTGTCAAAAAGAGTGGATAGAAGCTGGCTTCAGATTGGAATACTAATATCGGATCACTCTCTTCAAAGTGGAGGGGAAGGCGCAGCACAGAATAGCATCAGAGGCTTCCTGAAGGAGCATGACTGCTTGAAAGCTGTTGACATGATCGGTGGGGTCTATGGTCCCATTGTAGCTCTCTAGCTGAATAATCTTAAAGTTTGGTGGCATAGGTTCCTGGAGGATGCTCGTCATAAAAGGTAGTTTAGAATCGAACCCGTTGGATGATACTGACGGATTGTTGCAAATCTGCTAGATCTTCCAATCCATTTCTTGAAGTCTTCACTCGACTTGCATATCTCAGTTGGTATGCACTTCAGAGTGTGGAGGAGATCGTCGGTCGGGGATTAAATTATGCCCTGATGAGGACTCAAAGATCGTCGTCTCCTTGGTTCTTGAGTCTGATTTGTCGCTAGTCGCTGGGCTAGAGGAATGTGGATTTGATTCTCCAGCTATGGTGTCGGCGGAGGCTGGATCGCTGCCTGAACGACAGTCGTTAGTTGTTGCACCTGCTGAAAAAGCAAGTTGAATTGCTCTACGATCACCGCCGCAGGTTGTCGCACCTGTGCAATAACTTCCACCGTCGTTGGAGGTGCGGGAGCAGAGTGATTTATTTCATTCTGCATCTATCGGGAGGTGGAGGTGTTGGTTCATCTGAAGGAAGTCCTGCGTGGAGCCATCTTTGAGAGTTTCTAACTTGTCTACTTCTTTCTATAGGACCTGAGATTCAGTCCTTCCTCTATCTGTTGCGGCTTATTTCTGGTTGACTTTAAAAAATTAGAAAGCGCAGCACTGAAGCAACCTGCAAAAAAATCCAGGTCAGAGGATTGTGCTCCAACAAGGATCCTCCGACGCTCAAGTCAGAAAGCGCAAACAGAAAAGCAGAATTTTAGCTCTCTAAGATGGATTACTTACTTGGGTCCTTAGGGTTGGAGTATTTATAGAGGAGATGGCTGTGTAACTATTTTTTGATAGACAAACTGGCCGAATCTAGTGCAATTATTTAGTTGTGATACTCAGAATCAGGCGATTGCACCTGAAAGATTCTCAGGATCAGGCAGTTATACCTGAAAGATTCTCAGGATCAGACGGTTACACCCAGATAGTATTGACAGCTTGACCAGTTGGCGTCTGTCTTTTGAATCCGAGCCTGATCAATCTGCTTTCGATGAGAGATCAGAGAGTATGGCGTGCTGACTGAGAGTTGGAACTGATAGTTTTTCGACCAAAGCTCGATTAGATGGATTGATCTGGAAGACTAACTGACTTGTAGTTGTTATGCTGATCAGAGATTATTTCGATATGCAAGCCGTGTAGGGATCGAATGTGATTGAAGATCGACCAGCTGATTCTCCAATCAATAGTTGGATCAAATACACGCTGACCAAGGGTCAGACGAATCATAATCAATCATGCAACTACACTGCTAAAGGTGTGCAATCCGACTAGCTCTTTTAGATCAGAAGTTGGATCAAGAACATACCGATGAGAGGTCGGACAGAATAGCCTCCGATCAGAGATCGGGACAGATATTTGTCGACCAGAGATCCGATAAACCATTACAATTAGGCCACTTGAGAGGCGCGGATACGGACCTGATGGGTTATAGTAGGCTTGAATCTTCATATATCATCGGTCCATTTTAAATTACTCCTAACAATTATGAAGGTAAATGAGATTTTTTTATAATATTAATAAAAAGGGCAGACAGCCTCCGTTGTATATTTCAAATAATACGAAAGAGTTGCTTTCAGAGGCCTATAGCTATTAATCATGTATTGAATAATCTATTAAAATGAACTTGGGCATATCCTAGGCCTCACTATTTGAATGATTTCATCTGATCTTTTATGATAACTACCTAACTCATGTCATACCATGCCCCCACATGGATGCCTCCAACCATTGGACAAAAGTCACATCATAAGTTCTTTTGTGAATAACTAAAAAAACTGATGAATATGGATTTTATAATGTGCGCCGTCCGACGCGCGGGAAGGAATGTTTATTTCTCACACCCAACAATATGTACAACCTTAACAATATTGTAAGTGCTTTGAAAATCTATGCTTCAAGAGAACATGGACATCAGTTTCTCCACTTCCGTATCTACTTTTCTAGCATTGAGTATGAGTCTAAAATGAAGACGAGCTTCCAACCATCACTCGGGAACCAAGCTTTGCCAACTTCTTCCAACAGTATATGACTTCATATAGTGTGTTATTTGGTGTTGAGTTGGTTTAGTCGGTGATAAAAGTCCGAGTTCTTGTTGTATTTTTTGACTTGGTCACGTTTCTGTTTCTGAGCCTAACATCTCGGAAACGGAACTTAGGCTGTTTCTCCTTATTTTAAGGAGAGAATGAGAGGCGTTCGGGTGTGTGGGTCTTCTCTTCTTCTTCTATTTTTTTCTCAGAACGTGATGAATTGTGTGTAGATCGTGAGGTGAGGTTACAACTAATCTTTAGAGCATCAGTTTGGAGGAAGACTTTGTGTCAGAGTGCTTCGTTTGGTGTGGAGGACCAGTTCTCCTTCTGTACTTATTGTTCTTTTATATAGTGGAGTCTCTCTCTGGCTCTCCCCGTGGACGTAGGAGATTTATCTCCGAACCGTGTAAACCCTGGTGTTTTCTCGTGGTTTGCAATTGTCTAATTTTTGCTGTGCTTTATAAATCTTTGCACACAATATCATGCTTGATTAATCACACGTTTGTCGCTCCATTCTGCTGCGGGTACATATTTTAGTTCCTCTGATTTAACATTTGGTATCAGAGCCTTTGTCGTGTGATTTTTTTTTTTGCATGTTTGGGTGCTGCAAAGATGTCGACTACTAAGTTCGAGGTGGAGAAATTCGACGGCAAAATAAATTTTGGCCTATGGCAGAAAAGAGTAAAGGCGATCCTGGTGCAGAACAGCCTTCGCAATGCCATTTTAGGAAAAGAAGTCTGGAAAGATGACTGAGGACGAGTGGGACGAGCTGGATCTGAAAGCTTTAAGCACAATACAATTGGGTCTGGCTGATGAGGTAATGTACAACGTTGCCGATGTTGGATCTACTGCTGATTTGTGGAAGAAATTAGAAAAATTATATATATCGAAGCCATTTACCAATAAACTATATTTGAAGAAACAGTTTTATAGCTTACGAATGTCTGAAGTGACTAATCTTTTAGAGATATGAATGCTTTTAGTAAGTTGATCTTGAAGTGACTAATTTTTTTAGAGCATATGAATGCTTTTAGTAAGTTGATCTCGCAGCTTCGTAGTGTTGAAGTCAGAGTGAAGGAAGAATATCAGGTACTACTTCTTTCTTCTTTGCCAAAGTCCTATGATCATTTGGTGACCACTATCTTATATGGGAAGGATACTCTCAAGATGGAAGAGGTCAAAGCAACCTTATTATCAAATGAGGTGAGAATTAAGCCTGATGCAGGTGAAAGTTTGACAGCAAAAGGTATAAATCAAGATAGAGGACGTCATAAAAACAGAAGCAACAAGAGCAACTATTCCAGATCCAAGTCAAAAGGAAAGAACAACAAATGTAACTACTGCCGTCAAGAAGATCACTGGAAAGCAGATTGTCCCAAGTTAAAGTCCAAGTAGAAGAGGAAGAAAAATGATCAGGTTGAGGAGGCCAGCGTTGCTTCTGATTCAAAGAAGAAAGGAGAAGTTCTCTGCATCTCTGAAGGTATGGACTCTTCTGTTGCATGGATTTTAGATTCTGGTTGTTCCTACCATATGTGCTCATATAAAGATTGGTTTACTTTTTATACACCACATGATGGGGGTAGAATTTTGATGGGAAATAAAACTGATTCTAAATCAGTAGGGATAGGAACTATAAAAATTAGAATGTTTGATGGAGTTATTCGGACTTTAATTGATGTCAGACATGTTTCTGATTTACGAAAGGGTCTTATCTCCCTTGGTGCCCTTGATGAAATTGGTTGCACTTATACTGGTTCTAATGGTGTTTTAAAAGTCAAAAAAGATGCTTTGGTAGTTATGAAGGGAGAAAAGATTGGAAACCTGTACAAGTTAATTGGAACAACTGTTACAGGTGATGCAGCTGTGACAACCTCTTCTTCTGATGATGATGCTACAATGTTATGGCATGCTAGATTGGCTCATATGAGCAAGAGGGGGATGTTGGAATTGAACAATAGAAAATTACTTAAGGGTGTTAAATCTTGCAAGTTAGATTTTTGTGAATCATGTGTTCTTGGCAAGCAATGCAGGGTAAAGTTTACTACCTCCAGCAACAGGAGCAAGGAGGTCCTTGAGTGTGTGCATTCTGACATCTGGGGTCCATCCCCAGTGACTTCCCTTGGAGGTTCAAGGTATTTTGTCACATTTATTGAGGATTTCTCTAGAAAAGTATGGGTTTATTTTCTAAAGCACAAGTCAGAGGTATTTGAAAAATTCAAACACTGGAAGGCCAGAGTTAAAAAAGTGATAGGCAAACAGGTGAAAGTTTTGCGCACTGATAATGGTGGAGAGTATATCTCAAAGGAGTTTGAGAATTTCTGTCTGAAGGAAGGCATCACTCGGTATTTCATCATTTCTGAAAAGACAATAAAATAGGATAGCTGAACGAATGAACAGAACACTGCTTGAGAAAGCTCGCTGCATGAGATTGTTTGCAGGTTTGTTAAAGCTGTTTTGGGCCGAGGCAGTCAATATAGCATGTTATTTAGTCCACAAGTCTCCTTCGACAGCATTGGGACTCAAAATATCAGAGAAAATTTGGTCTGGTAAGCCAGTGGATTATTCTGACTTGCATATATTTGGTTGTCCTGTTTATGTTTTGTTACAGGATGAGCAGAGGACAAAACTTGATGCTAAGTCCAAACAGTGTATCTATCTGGGATACAAAGTTGGTGTGAAGGGGTTCAAAGTATGGGACCCTAACACCAAGAAGTCAGAGCTCTACAGAAATGTTATTTTTGATGAAGCTTCAATGTTGAAGAAAATTCAGTAAAAGGTTCAAGATGAGAAGAAGGCCAGTGGTTCAGTTCAAGTAGAATTGAGAGCAGATAAAGAAGATGTCAGCAGCAATTCACAAGATTCTTCACATCAGGACGAAGAGCAGGTGCAACCACATCAGGAGCCTTACTCTATTACAAAAGGGAGGGCCAGAAGAGAAGTTCAAAAACCTTTAAAATTCAGAGATACTATAGCTTATGCTTTTTCGATTATTTCTTCTGACCCTTTGTGTTTTCAGGAAGCAATAGAAAGTAAAGACAGCAAGGAGTGGCTGAATGCTATGGAGGAAGAGATGAATTCTCTTCAAAAGAATCAAACTTGGGATTTGGTCAGACTTTCCAAGGGAAAGAAAGCAATCGGCTGCAAGTGGGTGTACAGAAAGAAGGAAGCTTCATCTGCAGGAGAACAAATGAAATTCAAAGCCAAATTAGTAGCCAAGGGTTACAATCAGAGAAAAGGAATAGATTTTGATGAAATTTTTTTTACAGTTGTGAAACACTATTCTATAAGAGTCATGCTTGCTATGGTGGCTATGTGGGATTTAGAGTTGGAGCAACTTGATGTGAAGACTGCTTGTCTACACGGCAACCTAGATGAAGAGATCTATATGTTGCAGCCAGATGGTTTTGTCCAGAAAGAAAATGAAAAACTGGTGTGCAAGCTGAAAAGATCTATGTATGGTTTGAAGCAGGCTCCACCACAATGGTATAAAAGGTTTGATACCTTTATGGTGACACATGGTTACTCTAGGAGCAGGTATGACAACTGTGTCTATTTTTGTTTTCTCAGTGATGGTTCTATTATCTTGTTAATGCTCTATGTTGATGACATGTTGATAGCCTGCAAGTCTATGTTTGAGATTACTAAGTTGAAACAGGAACTAAGTTCAGAATTTGAGATGAAAGATCTAGGTAGTGTAAAGAAGATCCTAGGTATGGAGATCTAGAGAGATCGGCATATTGACAAGTTATGGTTGACCCAAAAAGGATACATGGAGAAAATATTGACCAAATTCATCATGAAGGAGGCCAAGTCTGTATGTACACCTTTAGCTCAGCATTTTAAATTATCACCGCAGCAGTGTCCTAAAACTTTGAAAGAATGTCAGGAGATGCAGAATGTACAGGATGCTAGTGTAGTTGGTTGTCTGATGTATGCAATGGTTTGCACAAGGCCTGATTTATCTCAGGCTATTAGTGTTGTAAGCAGGTTTATGACAAACCCAGGAAAAGAATATTGGAATGCAGTGAAGTGGATTTTGCGTTACCTGTTGGGTACATCAGAATTGGGTTTGTTATTTCAGAAGAATGCAGGTTCTGATGTTCTGATTGGTTATGTTGATTCAAATTACGCAGGTGATCTTGACCGCAGGAGATCCACTACAGGGTATATATTTACTCTAGGTGGAGGTCCCATCAGTTGGAAATCTATGTTGCAAGACATCGTGGCTCTGTCTACCACAGAGGCAGAGTATATTGCAGCAGTTGAGGCTGCTAAAGAAGCAATCTGGTTAAAGGGTCTGGTAAAAGAGCTTGAAATTTTTCAAAAATCTGTTTGTCTGAATTGTGATAGTCAGAGTACAATTTGTTTAGCGAAAGATCCAATTTATCATGCAAAGATAAAGTACATTGACATTCGATATCACAAGCTCAGAGAGTTTGTGTCTGATGGCGACATACAGCTCATGAAAGTTACAACTCAAGATAATATTGCTGATATGATGACACAGTCTTTACCAGCAATCAAGTTTCAGCATTGTCTGGACTTGGGTAATGTTGGTGGGAGCTGAGGTGTAAAGACCCTAGGGGAGGGGGTGTTGTATTAGAGAGAGACTTGTATTTTTTTTTTTTTTTTATCTTGAAGAGAGTTTGTTTGAAGCATTTTGTCTGACCAAGTCAAAGGTGGAGAATGTTGTATTTTTTAACTTGGTCACGTTTCTGTTTCTGAGCCTAACATCTCGGAAACGGAACTTAGGCTGTTTCTCGTTATTTTAAGGAGAGAATGAGAGGCGTTCGGGTGTGTGGGTCTTCTCTTCTTCTTCTGTTTTTTTCTCAGAACGTGATGAATTGTGTGTAGATCGTGAGGTGAGGTTACAATTAATCTTTAGAGCATCAGTTTGGAGGAAGACTTTGTGTCAGAGTGCTTCGTTTGGTGTGGAGGACCAGTACTTGGTGTGAAATTCTCCTTCTGTACTTATTGTTAGTGAAGTCTCTCTCTGGCTCTCTCCGTGGACGTAGGAGATTTATCTCCGAACCACGTAAACTCCGGTGTTTTTTTGTGGTTTGCAATTGTCTAATTTTTGCTGTGCTTTATAAATCTTTGCACACAATATCATGCTTGATTAATCACACGTTTGTTGCTCCTTTCTGCTGCGGGTACATATTTTGGTTCCTCTGATTTAACAAGTTCTATATATGTATTCTATCTTAATTTGTTATCTTCTACAATTTAGATAGAGTTTATTAAAGCTACCACAAGATTCTAAATCTGTATATTCTGAGGAGTTTATTTAAACATGATTATACTCGCATGCATAAGAGACCAAGTGAATAGTTTCATGTACTGCTTTTCCATCCACTTTTTACGCCCGCGTGAACCCTCTCCCATCGCTTTTCTTAATTATGTGGGTGATAAGTGTAGACAATGGCATGGTTATTGTTGGATGGATATCTGGTTAGGACACTACCTCCCAAGATCCTTTCAGTACCACGCGATGCAGCAGGAAGAAAGAAGAAACAAAACAAAAGGAAAAACAATTAAAATACGTGGATCAGCCACAAAAGGGCTCGCCTCCACGGGGCATGCAAACTTCACTATGAAAAAGAAATTTTACAAGAGGAGACCTCACCCTCAACCCTTGTACACCAAATTCTCTCTCATCTGAAGTTCCCCTCACAAAAGCTCTCTCTCTCTTGGAGACCCCCTGAACCCCTGAAGAGCCTGATGACCGCTGTCCAGATGCCCTGCTCCTTCCTCACAGCGCTCTCGCCCCTCTCTCTCTCTTCTCGGTTCGTACGGCGGCGAGAAACCCGAACACCTTACCCTTCTCTGTTCGTCTCAGGCCCTTTTAAAGGGTTAAACAGAGCTTAAAACATGATTAGTTAGGGATTAGGAGTCCTAAACAAACCAAATCAGCTTCCCAGCCGTCGGATCAAGATCGGGAGCCCCCTGGGCCCTTAGATCGCGCTCCGGTCCACGGAATAGTGCCGCAGACCGCGAGAAATGCGTGGGAAACGCCCACGCGGTCCACAGGCTGCGTCGTGGACCACCCGGTCCACGGTGGACCGGGGCAAAGGGCCAACAGGCCGCTGGCCTAGCCGGCCCGCGCGCGCGGGCCTGCGCACGCCTGGGCCGCGCGCCCGGCAGGGCCGCGCGCCCCCACCGCGCGGGCCTGGGTCGCGCGTCCCGCGCCGGCCTGGGTCGCGCGTCCCGCACGCCACCGCCGCGGCCGCGCCGTTGCCGCCCGCCGCCGGTCGCCGGCGGTCCTCCGCCGCCTCGATTCTCATGCCGAGTTCAAAAGCTCGTATCTCCTCCATCCGAGCTCCGATTCAGGTGATCTTGGTCTCATTGGACTCCATTTTTCACCGCGAACCTCACTGTGGGCTCAATGTGGGCTGAATCTCGAGGTGTCAAATCCTAACAATCTCCACCTCGACTCGATATTCGGCCTCCTCCAAACTCCGAGAGCTTCTGGATCTCCTCGCCCCCATGCCCTGGGGCAATCGCCTGCTGATCATGGATGGGCAAACATGGGAGTCGAGCCAGGCTGCTCGATCTCATCTCCGTCGTATGCTGTGCTCCTCCTGACCTGAGACCTGCTCGGGGCATCATCCTGCGGCAATAGGAATCTTACCTTGCGACGTCGCCTCTCGTCCTCTCGAGTCTCCTGTCTCGTGCCCGATCCACCTCCTGGAGCTCCACCTCGCTCTGGGCTCCGCCTGGCTCCCGATGCTCCACCTCGCACTGGGCTCCCTGCCAGGTAATAATGTCCTCTGCTCCCCTTCTTCCCCTCCAGCACAATCCTATCACCGCGTAGCACCCTCAGGATTCCTCCACCAGCTACCGTCCTGTAGCCTCTCGAATCCAGTCTGCTAAGTGAGATAAGATTCCGTCTGAAATTGGGTATGTATCGGACCTCCCCCAATCTCCTCACTGCACCGTCATGTATCCTCCAGCTGACCGTCCCAATGCCTCTGATCGCACAGCTCGATCCATCCGGCAGATATACAGTGCTCTCACTGTTCTCTAGGGAGTCAAACTGCTCCTCTCTGCAACATACATGATAGGGGCATGCAGAATCTAATATCCACTGCTGGGAAGAAGTAGATACCTCGTCAGATATCTCTAGGACATCTCCATCTGAATCACTGCCGGCCGTCGCTACAGCAGCCACCGTCCGATTTTTCAGTTGAGGGCAATCTCTGGCTAGATGCCCCAACTCTTCACACCGGTAACACCTGATTTTGCTCAAGTCCCTCCTGGACTTAGACTGCCCTTGATGCGATCTCCTGTCGCTCCGTCTACCGCCTCCTGCTCCTCCAGAAGCCACCAAAGCTGAGCTATCGACACCTGAGCTCGAAGCTGGGTTCTCCCTCCTGAGAACCTCGTTCTGGAGTATCGCCGCGGTGACCTCATCCATCTTGATAGTGCTCTTCCCCACTAGAAGAGCAGTCACCAAGGACTCGTACGAAGAAGGAAGCGACGCCAGCAAAACCAGCGCCCTGGTCTTCTCCTCAACATTCTCACCAACGCTGAGGATCTTCTGGAAGTGGCTCAAATGCTCCTGCAAGCTCTGTCCCTCAGTCATCCGCAGTTGGTAAAACTGCCTCCAGAGGAAAAGAGTGTTGGTGAGAGACTTCGCCATGCACAACTCCTCGAGCTTCGACCACAGCACCGTCGGAGAAGTCTCACTCAGCACATGGATCACCACATCATCCGCCAGGTACATGCGGATGGTACTCACCGCCTGCATCTGTAGCCGTTTCCAATCCCGCACCTCCATGGTGGTCGGCTTCTCATCGCACAAGAGAGCATCGATCAACCCCTGTTGGATGAGCACGTCCTTCACCCTTGCCTGCCACAAGGAGAAATTGCTCTTACCATCGAATTTATTGATCTCCATCTTGATTGTTCCTGTTTTCTCCATCTTCAGTCTTGCTTACCACCACTGCAATATGCGTCCTTGTACTGCCTTGCTCTGATACCACTTGTTGGGTGGATGTCTGGCCAGGACACCACCTCCCAAGATCCTTTCAGTACCACGCGATGCAGCAGGAAGAAAGAAGAAACAAAACAAAAGGAAAAACAATCAAAATACGTGGATCAGCCACAAAAGGGCTCGCCTCCATGGGGCATGCAAACTTCACTATGAAAAAAAAATTTTACAAGAGGAGACCTCACCCTCAACCCTTGTACACCCAATTCTCTCTCATCTGAAGTTCTCCTCACAAAAGCTCTCTCTCTCTTGGAGACCCCCTGAACCCCTGAAGAGCTTGACGACCGCGGTCCAGGAGCCCTGCTCCTTCCTCACAGCACTCTCGCCCCTCTCTCTCTTCTCGGTTCGTACGGCGGTGAGAAACCCGAACACCTTACCCTTCTCTGTTCATCTCAGGCCCTTTTAAAGGGTTAAACAGAGCTTAAAACATGATTAGTTAGGGATTAGGAGTCCTAAACAAACCAAATCAGCTTCCCAGCCATCGGATCAAGACCGGAAGCCCCCTGGGCCCTTAGATCACGCTCCGGTCCACGGAATAGTGCCGTGGACCGCGAGAAACGCGTGGAAAATGCCCACGCGGTCCACAGGCTGCGCCGTGGACCACCCGGACCACGGTGGACCGGGGCAAAGGGCCAACAGGCCGCTGGCCTGGGCCGGCCCGCGCCTGCGCGCGCCTGGGCCACGCGCCCGCCTGGGCCGCGCGCCCCCACCGCGCGGGCCTGGGTCGCGCGTCCCGCGCCGGCCTGGGTTGCGCATCCCGCGCGCCACCGCCTGCTGCCGCGCCACTACCGCCCGCCGCCGACGGTCCTCCACCACCTCGATTCTCGTGCCGACTTCAAAAGCTCGTATCTCCTCCATCCGAGCTCCGATTCAGGTGATCTTGGTCTCGTTGGACTCCATTTTTCACCGCGAACCTCGCTGTGGGCTCAATGTGGGCTGAATCTCGAGGCGTCAAATCCTAACAGTTATTGTGTCATGATTTGGCATTATCATCTATAGCTAGCGCAGTGGCATTAGAAGAAGTTACAAGAGAGATTCAACTCAATGATATGATCTTCAAAGCCAACAATTCCAAGGTTAGGTGCAAGAAATACAATTTTTGGAATGCAAAAATGAAAACTCTACTACTCCACCATCCATTCAAGACATGCTCTAATTAATCTTATGGATGTTGTCCTGATTATTCGGAGGAAGGCTTAATTTGGTGCCATCCAAATTATTAGAGTCAGCCTCAAACTTGGTTGCTTCACAGGCAAGCCTTCCAGAAGCCTCCTATTAGTGACGATGGCATCGATCGATCGTCAGATGCATTTGATAGTGCATGGTTCACCTTCAAATGCTTCTGGCCTATATATGTTGGTTCTTTTTATGTTTCGGGTTGGGCCTGGATTGTATAGATCAAATCCTCCTAGATTGGAGTATGCATGGCTCCAACGAACAAAGGGCTTGTTGTTTTTCATAGACATCCGGATTCAGGTG
Source organism: Elaeis guineensis (assembly GCF_000442705.2). Lineage (NCBI taxonomy): Eukaryota > Viridiplantae > Streptophyta > Magnoliopsida > Arecales > Arecaceae > Elaeis > Elaeis guineensis. The sequence goes on from NC_026005.2 coordinate 295,665, forward strand.
TGTACATCTTACGCCATAGCTAGTGCACGTACGACTTGAGAAATTCAGATATATAGCTAGGTCCTTCCACTTTAATTATTAGGAATCTTTACTATATATGACCTGGATTTCCTACTTTTTCTACTTCATCGGTGCTGGGAGCTGTGCTCTCTAATTCCATCCATGCTTCTTATATATCCTTTGAAACAGGGTGCATGGTTGACGATGTTAAAGGTGGAGCTAAAGTGAAGATCCTTCAGCAGGTCCACGGCATACACATTACGTCCCACTCAGTTAATAATGCTAAAGAGCCCAAGACACAGAGACTGCAACTTGTGGAAATTCAATGGGTGCCAATCGAGTCTATCACGGATGAGAACTTTATCATAGGTTTGAAGTGGATTTGTTGGTCCTTTCTGTTTCCTCAATCTCGGTGCTACTTCTTGTTGTTTGTGGTCCTCTTCCTAACTTCCTTGTAGATCTGCTCGACATGCTGCTAGATATTTGACCACTTGAGTGAAGCGTTATTAGATATCGGCAGTGGCTTCAAATCTACTAGCTTTCATGGTATCAGTCCTAAAGGATCTTGTTAAACAATTGATGATTGTTAGGATTTGATGTCTTGAGATTCAGCTCACATTAAACTCACAACGAGATTCGCGATGAAAAATGGAGTCCAATGAGATCAAAATCATCCAAAACGAAGCTCGAACAGAGAAGATACGAGCTTTTGAAGTCGTTATGAGACCCGAGGCGGCGGAGGACCATCGACGGCGACGCGCGGCCCAAGCACGGCCAACGCGCGGGATGCGCGACCCAGGTGCGCGGCCCAGGCGGGCATGCAGCCCAGCCCATGCGCAGGCCCGCGCGCGGGCACGGCCCAGGCCCAGGCGCCTTGCCTGGGCCCTGTACCTCGGTCCACCGTGGACCGAGCGGTCCATGGCGGACTGCGTGGACCGCGTGGGCATTTTTCATGTATTTCTCACGGTCGACAATACTATTCTATAGATCGATCACGATCGGACGGCCCAGGGAGTTTTCGGTCTTGATCCGATGGTTCAGGAGCTTGATTTGGCTTATTTAGGAGACCTAAACCTAATCTAATTAGGTTAAAACCTTGTTTAAGGCCTTTAAAAGGCCTGTGCCTCAACAGAGAGGAGCGGGTGATTGATTTTTTGCTGAGGATGCCGTGTGGAACCCGAGAAAAAAAAGAGAGAGGCGTGAGGCCGCTGAGAGAGAAGGAGCAGGGCTCCTGGACAGCGGACGCCAGGTACTTCAGGGGTTCAGAGGGGTCCTTCAAGAGAGAGAGCTTTTGTGAGGAAAACTTCTAGTGAGAGAGAAATTGAGTGTACGAGGGTTGAGGATGAGATCTTCTCTTGTAAAATTTCTTTTTTATAGTGAAGTTTGCATGCCCCGTAGAGACGAGCCCTTTTGTAGCTGATCCACATATTTTGATTGTTTTATTTTGTTTCTTCTTTCTTCCTGCTGCATCGCGTGGTACTGAAAAAGTCATGGGAGGTGGTGTCCTGGCCAGACATCCACCCAACAAGTGGTATCAAAGTAAGACGGTACAAAGATGCAGATTGCAGCGGTGGTGAGCAAGACTGAAGATTGAGAAGACAGGAATAATCAAGATGGAGATCAACAAGTTTGATGGTAAGAGTAATTTCTTCTTGTTGCAGGCAAGGGTGAAGGACGTGCTCATCCAACAGGGATTGATCGATACTCTCTTGTGCGATGAGAAGCCGACCACCATGGAGGTGCGGGATTGGAAACGGCTACAGATGCAGGCGGTGAGCACCATCCGCATGTACCCGACGGATGAGGTGGTGATCCATGTGCTGAGCGAGACTTTTCCGACGATGCTGTGGTCGAAGCTCGAGGAGTTGTACATGGCAAAGTCTCTCACCAACACTCTTTTTCTCTGGAGGTAGTTCTACCAACCGCGGATGACGGAGGGACAGAGTGTGCAGAAGCATCTAAGCCACTTCCAGAAAACTCTCACCGACCTCCTCAGCGTTGGCGAGAATATTGAGGAGAAGACCAGGGTGCTGATTTTGCTAGCGTCGCTTCCCCCTTCGTACGAGTCCTTGGTGACTGCTCTTCTAGTGGGGAAGAGCACCATCAAGATGGACGAGATCACTGCGGCGATACTCCAGAACGAGGTTCTCAAGAGGGAGAATCCAGCTTCGAGCTCAGGTGGTGGTAGCTCAGCTTTGGTGGCTTCTGGAGGAGCAGGAGGTGGTAGACGAAGCGACAGGAGACCGCAACGAGGGTGGTCCAAGTCCCAAAGGGACTTGAGCAAAATCAGGTATTACTGGTGTGAGGAGTTGGGACATCTAGCCAGAGATTGCCCTCAACTCAAAAATCAAACTGTGGCTGCTGTAGCGATGGCCGGCAGCGATTCAGATGGAGATATCCTGGAGATATCTGACGAGGTATCTACTTCTTCCCAGCAGTGGATATTAGATTCTGCATGCCCCTATCATGTATGTTGCAGAGAGGAGCAGTTTGACTTCCTGGAGAACAGTGAGGCACTGTATATCTGTCGGATGGATCGAGCTGTGCGATCAGAGGCATTGAGACGGTCGGCTGGAGGATACATGATGGTGCAGTGAGGAGATTGGGGGAGGTCCGATACATACCCAATTTCAGACGAAATCTTATCTCACTTAGCAGACTGGATTCGAGAGGCTATAGGATGGTAGCTGGTGGAGGATTCCTGAGGGTGCTACACGGCGATAGGATTGTGCTGGAGGGGAAGAAGGGGAGCAGAGGACATTATTACTTGATAGAAAGTCCAGTGCGAGGTGGAGCTTCAGGAGCCAGGCGGAGTCCAGAGCGAGGTGGAGCTCTAGGAGGCGGATCGGGCACGAGAGAGGAGATTCGGAAGGACGAGAGGCGACGTCGGAAGGTGAGATTTCTATTGCCGCATGACGATGCCCCGAGCAGGTCTCAGGTCAGGAGGAGCACAGCATACGACAGAGATGGGATCGAGCAGTCTGGCTCGACTCCCATGTTTGCCCATCCATGATTAGCAAGCGATTGTCCCAGGGCATGGGGTGGGGCGAGGAGATCCAGAAGCTCTCAGAGTTTGGAGGAGGCCGAATATCGAGTCGAGGTGGAGATTGTTAGGATTTGACGCCTCAAGATTCAGCCCATATTGAGCTCACAGTGAGGTTCACAGTGAAAAATGGAGTCCAACAAGATCAAGATCACCCAAAATGGAGCTCGGACGGAGAAGATACGAGCTTTTAAAATCGGCACGAGACTCGAGGCGGTGGAGGACCGCTGGCGGCGGTGCAGCCGCAGGCGGCCGGTGGCGGTGCACGGCCCAGGCGGGGCCAATGCGCGGGACGCGCGACCCAATCGAGCGCGCAGCCCAACCCATGCGTGGGCCCACGCACGTGCGTGGCCCAGGCGCGCGTGCGCGGGCCAGCCCAGGCCCAGGCGCCTTGCCTGGACCCTGTACCCCGGTCCACCGTGGATTGGGCAGTCCATGGCGGACCGCGTGGACCGCGTGGGCGTTTCTCATGCGTTTCTCGCAGTCCACGGCACTATTCCGTAGACCGGTCGCGATCGGATGGTCCAAGGAGTTTTCGGTCTTGATCCGACGATTCAGGGGCTTGATTTGGCTTGTTTAGGAGATCTAAACCTAATCTAATTAGATTAAAACCTTGTTTAAGGCCTTTAAAAGGCCTGTGCCTCCACAGAGAGGAGTGGGTGATTAGTTTTTTGCTGAGGACGTCGTGCGAAACCCAAGAAGAAAAAGAGAGAGGCGTGAGGCCGTTGAGAGAGAAGGAGCAGGGCTCCTGGACAGCGGACATCGGGCACTTCAGAAGTTCAGGGGGATCCTCCAAGAGAGAGAGCTTTTGTGAGGAAAAATTCTAGTGAAAGAGAAATTGGATGTACGAGGGTTGAGGGTGAGATCTCCTCTTGTAAAATTTCTTTTTTATAGTGAAGTTTGCATGTCCCGTGGAGGCGAGCCCTTTTGTGGCTGATCCACGTATTTTGATTGTTTTATTTTGTTTCTTCTTTCTTCCTGCTGCATCGCGTGGTACTGAAAAGGTCTTGGAAGGTGATGTCCTGGCCAGACATCCATCCAACAATGATCATAGGATACTTGCCAAGTTAAAGATAGAGTTTTATAGGATAACAATATGACCAACTATGCTTCATGGATAAGACTGTTGAGCTGTTGGAAAATAAAATATATATATGATGAATATGGCTAAAATGAGAATTTTGAGATAGGATTGTATATAATTCAAGAAAAGATAGAATAAGAATTAAAGTTATTTGTAAAAAGATAAAATAGCACTAATTGAGGATAAATTATAAGAACGGTGGCTTAGATGGTTTGGATATATATATAACATAGGCCAACAGATGGACACATGCGTAGTGCATGTACAAAAAAAGAGAGGTAGGAGTTGATTGGAAATCACATGGAATGAAGTCGTAAGAAAGGGCACCACATCTCTATACCTCTCAAAAATTATAGCCCTAAACTGAGCATGATCGAGGAAAAGGTTTCCTGTACATGACCATTACTTGTTGGGGATTGAACTGAGTTGAGTTGAGTCAAAGGCCAACGAAATATAACGAACTAAATTATCTAGAGATAATTAGTAACTTAACCTTACTATCAAGGGAGCTTTGCCATAGCCAAGGACTCCAACCGATAGAGTCGACCTGGTATATCCATCGAGTCCAAGCAAAATTCAAAAACTAAGCTCTAAATCCACCAGAAAACATATCCTTTCAACATTGACCTAATAGCCATTGGAAGGGAATGGATGGCAGTTAGTTCACCATGAGAAGTGTTTCGATCGATGGTTACACACTTGCCGTCAGATCTACCAATCTTGGGGTTACTATGGGATTTTCCTCTAATCTTTCAGATGGCATCCTAGAGGCTCCAACAGAGTCCAAATTGTTACAGTCATCTTCGAACTTGGACGCTTCACAAGCAAGGATTCGAGAAGCTCCCTTCTAATGGTGACCATGGCATCATCATATGCCTTCCGACAGTGCATAGTTTACTGTCAGATACTTCCTGCCCATTTTGGATCCATTTTTGTGTTTGGATCAGGCCTGGCTTGCATAAGGATATTGCGATCAAATAAATATTTGAATGAACTTTCTCTTGTTACCAAAAAAAAAATGAACCTTCCAGAGCGTTGGGTGATGGTGCACAGTTTACCATCAGACTCCCAGCTATTTTGGCTCCATTTTTGTGTTTGGTTCAATCTTGGCTTGCATTAGGATTTTGTGCTCAAATAAATATTTAAATAAACCTGTTAAGAGCTTTTGGCGATAGAGAATGTCAGGAGGAATAATATTCTCATGGTTTCCAGATTAGATAAGCGGGCCCATAAATGGCCTATAGCTAACATTTGGTAAACAATGAATGTGGATATTTGTTCTCAAAAAACAAATGACATAGGGGATGGTAAATAAAGGAAATCAAATAAATAATTGATGATAGATTAAGAGACAGAGACCAAAAGAATAGAGAAGAGAAAGAATATAGGAAGGATCAATCCTGGCTGGTCAAAAGAATCTCTTATTCATTCCATGATTTCATATAGATTAATGCTTTGTGAGCCAGCACTAATAGTCATTTTCTTAATTTTCTATAGTTTGTTTTACAAGAAAACTAGGAATAGACAGTTGAAATCCCATAATATCCTATATAGAAAGGTATCAAAAACAACAGAACATAGAATCCTGATGACTTGATAACCTTCTTGATTCAATATGCATCCAAAGTAGAATTCTTTCAAATCAATCCTATTAAACAAGACTCTAAAACCATCTCTGAAAGTTATTTAAATAAAAGTCTTGAAAGTACAATAGAATCTAGGGTGAGTTAATCTTTTACTTGCCATCATATACTCTAGGTGCAACTTTCTGAAGTAGAGATTAAATAGGATCAACTATTTTTTTTTTTCCTCATCCTAGATTTTTGACGGAGCTCTGAGGCTTATCGTTCCTTTCTAGTATATGACTCTCGAACACAATGAGAGTCCCAGTGTAACTGTGCTCTGAGGAGAAATTTAATTTGATTGCAAATGCATGACCATGGGCATGTGCAAAAGAGAACAGATGAATAGTTGTCTTTCCCTCTACTTTTGACTTCTATATGAAGCACCGCCAACCTCTTTGTTGTTTTATGTGTCTCAGTTGACTACAGACTAACTGGTGCACCATAACAACTTATCATGTTGTGACCTGGGACTTTTCCAACATAAGAAAAACTTACTAATCATACCATCACCGCGTAGCACCCTCAGGATTCCTCCACCAGCTACCGTCCTGTAGCCTCTCGAATCCAGTCTGCTAAGTGAGATAAGATTCCGTCTGAAATTGGGTATGTATCGGACCTCCCCCAATCTCCTCACTGCACCGTCATGTATCCTCCAGCTGACCGTCCCAATGCCTCTGATCGCACAGCTCGATCCATCCGGCAGATATACAGTGCTCTCACTGTTCTCTAGGGAGTCAAACTGCTCCTCTCTGCAACATACATGATAGGGGCATGCAGAATCTAATATCCACTGCTGGGAAGAAGTAGATACCTCGTCAGATATCTCTAGGACATCTCCATCTGAATCACTGCCGGCCGTCGCTACAGCAGCCACCGTCCGATTTTTCAGTTGAGGGCAATCTCTGGCTAGATGCCCCAACTCTTCACACCGGTAACACCTGATTTTGCTCAAGTCCCTCCTGGACTTAGACTGCCCTTGATGCGATCTCCTGTCGCTCCGTCTACCGCCTCCTGCTCCTCCAGAAGCCACCAAAGCTGAGCTATCGACACCTGAGCTCGAAGCTGGGTTCTCCCTCCTGAGAACCTCGTTCTGGAGTATCGCCGCGGTGACCTCATCCATCTTGATAGTGCTCTTCCCCACTAGAAGAGCAGTCACCAAGGACTCGTACGAAGAAGGAAGCGACGCCAGCAAAACCAGCGCCCTGGTCTTCTCCTCAACATTCTCACCAACGCTGAGGATCTTCTGGAAGTGGCTCAAATGCTCCTGCAAGCTCTGTCCCTCAGTCATCCGCAGTTGGTAAAACTGCCTCCAGAGGAAAAGAGTGTTGGTGAGAGACTTCGCCATGCACAACTCCTCGAGCTTCGACCACAGCACCGTCGGAGAAGTCTCACTCAGCACATGGATCACCACATCATCCGCCAGGTACATGCGGATGGTACTCACCGCCTGCATCTGTAGCCGTTTCCAATCCCGCACCTCCATGGTGGTCGGCTTCTCATCGCACAAGAGAGCATCGATCAACCCCTGTTGGATGAGCACGTCCTTCACCCTTGCCTGCCACAAGGAGAAATTGCTCTTACCATCGAATTTATTGATCTCCATCTTGATTGTTCCTGTTTTCTCCATCTTCAGTCTTGCTTACCACCACTGCAATCTGCGTCCTTGTACTGCCTTGCTCTGATACCACTTGTTGGGTGGATGTCTGGCCAGGACACCACCTCTCAAGATCCTTTCAGTACCACGCGATGCAGCAGGAAGAAAGAAGAAACAAAACAAAAGGAAAAACAATCAAAATACGTGGATCAGCCACAAAAGGGCTCGCCTCCATGGGGCATGCAAACTTCACTATGAAAAAAAAATTTTACAAGAGGAGACCTCACCCTCAACCCTTGTACACCCAATTCTCTCTCATCTGAAGTTCTCCTCACAAAAGCTCTCTCTCTCTTGGAGACCCCCTGAACCCCTGAAGAGCTTGACGACCGCGGTCCAGGAGCCCTGCTCCTTCCTCACAGCACTCTCGCCCCTCTCTCTCTTCTCGGTTCGTACGGCGGTGAGAAACCCGAACACCTTACCCTTCTCTGTTCATCTCAGGCCCTTTTAAAGGGTTAAACAGAGCTTAAAACATGATTAGTTAGGGATTAGGAGTCCTAAACAAACCAAATCAGCTTCCCAGCCATCGGATCAAGACCGGAAGCCCCCTGGGCCCTTAGATCACGCTCCGGTCCACGGAATAGTGCCGTGGACCGCGAGAAACGCGTGGAAAATGCCCACGCGGTCCACAGGCTGCGCCGTGGACCACCCGGACCACGGTGGACCGGGGCAAAGGGCCAACAGGCCGCTGGCCTGGGCCGGCCCGCGCCTGCGCGCGCCTGGGCCACGCGCCCGCCTGGGCCGCGCGCCTCCACCGCGCGGGCCTGGGTCGCGCGTCCCGCGCCGGCCTGGGTTGCGCATCCCGCGCGCCACCGCCTGCTACCGCGCCACTACCGCCCGCCGCCGACGGTCCTCCACCACCTCGATTCTCGTGCCGACTTCAAAAGCTCGTATCTCCTCCATCCGAGCTCCGATTCAGGTGATCTTGGTCTCGTTGGACTCCATTTTTCACCGCGAACCTCGCTGTGGGCTCAATGTGGGCTGAATCTCGAGGCGTCAAATCCTAACAGTTATTGTGTCATGATTTGGCATTATCATCTATAGCTAGCGCAGTGGCATTAGAAGAAGTTACAAGAGAGATTCAACTCAATGATATGATCTTCAAAGCCAACAATTCCAAGGTTAGGTGCAAGAAATACAATTTTTGGAATGCAAAAATGAAAACTCTACTACTCCACCATCCATTCAAGACATGCTCTAATTAATCTTATGGATGTTGTCCTGATTATTCGGAGGAAGGCTTAATTTGGTGCCATCCAAATTATTAGAGTCAGCCTCAAACTTGGTTGCTTCACAGGCAAGCCTTCCAGAAGCCTCCTATTAGTGACGATGGCATCGATCGATCGTCAGATGCATTTGATAGTGCATGGTTCACCTTCAAATGCTTCTGGCCTATATATGTTGGTTCTTTTTATGTTTCGGGTTGGGCCTGGATTGTATAGATCAAATCCTCCTAGATTGGAGTATGCATGGCTCCAACGAACAAAGGGCTTGTTGTTTTTCATAGACATCCGGATTCAGGTGTGTACATCTTACGCCATAGCTAGTGCACGTACGACTTGAGAAATTCAGATATATAGCTAGGTCCTTCCACTTTAATTATTAGGAATCTTTACTATATATGACCTGGATTTCCTACTTTTTCTACTTCATCGGTGCTGGGAGCTGTGCTCTCTAATTCCATCCATGCTTCTTATATATCCTTTGAAACAGGGTGCATGGTTGACGATGTTAAAGGTGGAGCTAAAGTGAAGATCCTTCAGCAGGTCCACGGCATACACATTACGTCCCACTCAGTTAATAATGCTAAAGAGCCCAAGACACAGAGACTGCAACTTGTGGAAATTCAATGGGTGCCAATCGAGTCTATCACGGATGAGAACTTTATCATAGGTTTGAAGTGGATTTGTTGGTCCTTTCTGTTTCCTCAATCTCGGTGCTACTTCTTGTTGTTTGTGGTCCTCTTCCTAACTTCCTTGTAGATCTGCTCGACATGCTGCTAGATATTTGACCACTTGAGTGAAGCGTTATTAGATATCGGCAGTGGCTTCAAATCTACTAGCTTTCATGGTATCAGTCCTAAAGGATCTTGTTAAACAATTGATGATTGTTAGGATTTGATGTCTTGAGATTCAGCTCACATTAAACTCACAACGAGATTCGCGATGAAAAATGGAGTCCAATGAGATCAAAATCATCCAAAACGAAGCTCGAACAGAGAAGATACGAGCTTTTGAAGTCGTTATGAGACCCGAGGCGGCGGAGGACCATCGACGGCGACGCGCGGCCCAAGCACGGCCAACGCGCGGGATGCGCGACCCAGGTGCGCGGCCCAGGCGGGCATGCAGCCCAGCCCATGCGCAGGCCCGCGCGCGGGCACGGCCCAGGCCCAGGCGCCTTGCCTGGGCCCTGTACCTCGGTCCACCGTGGACCGAGCGGTCCATGGCGGACTGCGTGGACCGCGTGGGCATTTTTCATGTATTTCTCACGGTCGACAATACTATTCTATAGATCGATCACGATCGGACGGCCCAGGGAGTTTTCGGTCTTGATCCGATGGTTCAGGAGCTTGATTTGGCTTATTTAGGAGACCTAAACCTAATCTAATTAGGTTAAAACCTTGTTTAAGGCCTTTAAAAGGCCTGTGCCTCAACAGAGAGGAGCGGGTGATTGATTTTTTGCTGAGGATGCCGTGTGGAACCCGAGAAAAAAAAGAGAGAGGCGTGAGGCCGCTGAGAGAGAAGGAGCAGGGCTCCTGGACAGCGGACGCCAGGTACTTCAGGGGTTCAGAGGGGTCCTTCAAGAGAGAGAGCTTTTGTGAGGAAAACTTCTAGTGAGAGAGAAATTGAGTGTACGAGGGTTGAGGATGAGATCTTCTCTTGTAAAATTTCTTTTTTATAGTGAAGTTTGCATGCCCCGTAGAGACGAGCCCTTTTGTAGCTGATCCACATATTTTGATTGTTTTATTTTGTTTCTTCTTTCTTCCTGCTGCATCGCGTGGTACTGAAAAAGTCATGGGAGGTGGTGTCCTGGCCAGACATCCACCCAACAAGTGGTATCAAAGTAAGACGGTACAAAGATGCAGATTGCAGCGGTGGTGAGCAAGACTGAAGATTGAGAAGACAGGAATAATCAAGATGGAGATCAACAAGTTTGATGGTAAGAGTAATTTCTTCTTGTTGCAGGCAAGGGTGAAGGACGTGCTCATCCAACAGGGATTGATCGATACTCTCTTGTGCGATGAGAAGCCGACCACCATGGAGGTGCGGGATTGGAAACGGCTACAGATGCAGGCGGTGAGCACCATCCGCATGTACCCGACGGATGAGGTGGTGATCCATGTGCTGAGCGAGACTTTTCCGACGATGCTGTGGTCGAAGCTCGAGGAGTTGTACATGGCAAAGTCTCTCACCAACACTCTTTTTCTCTGGAGGTAGTTCTACCAACCGCGGATGACGGAGGGACAGAGTGTGCAGAAGCATCTAAGCCACTTCCAGAAAACTCTCACCGACCTCCTCAGCGTTGGCGAGAATATTGAGGAGAAGACCAGGGTGCTGATTTTGCTAGCGTCGCTTCCCCCTTCGTACGAGTCCTTGGTGACTGCTCTTCTAGTGGGGAAGAGCACCATCAAGATGGACGAGATCACTGCGGCGATACTCCAGAACGAGGTTCTCAAGAGGGAGAATCCAGCTTCGAGCTCAGGTGGTGGTAGCTCAGCTTTGGTGGCTTCTGGAGGAGCAGGAGGTGGTAGACGAAGCGACAGGAGACCGCAACGAGGGTGGTCCAAGTCCCAAAGGGACTTGAGCAAAATCAGGTATTACTGGTGTGAGGAGTTGGGACATCTAGCCAGAGATTGCCCTCAACTCAAAAATCAAACTGTGGCTGCTGTAGCGATGGCCGGCAGCGATTCAGATGGAGATATCCTGGAGATATCTGACGAGGTATCTACTTCTTCCCAGCAGTGGATATTAGATTCTGCATGCCCCTATCATGTATGTTGCAGAGAGGAGCAGTTTGACTTCCTGGAGAACAGTGAGGGCACTGTATATCTGTCGGATGGATCGAGCTGTGCAATCAGAGGCATTGAGACGGTCGGCTGGAGGATACATGATGGTGCAGTGAGGAGATTGGGGGAGGTCCGATACATACCCAATTTCAGACGAAATCTTATCTCACTTAGCAGACTGGATTCGAGAGGCTATAGGATGGTAGCTGGTGGAGGATTCCTGAGGGTGCTACACGGCGATAGGATTGTGCTGGAGGGGAAGAAGGGGAGCAGAGGACATTATTACTTGATAGAAAGTCCAGTGCGAGGTGGAGCTTCAGGAGCCAGGCGGAGTCCAGAGCGAGGTGGAGCTCTAGGAGGCGGATCGGGCACGAGAGAGGAGATTCGGAAGGACGAGAGGCGACGTCGGAAGGTGAGATTTCTATTGCCGCATGACGATGCCCCGAGCAGGTCTCAGGTCAGGAGGAGCACAGCATACGACAGAGATGGGATCGAGCAGTCTGGCTCGACTCCCATGTTTGCCCATCCATGATTAGCAAGCGATTGTCCCAGGGCATGGGGTGGGGCGAGGAGATCCAGAAGCTCTCAGAGTTTGGAGGAGGCCGAATATCGAGTCGAGGTGGAGATTGTTAGGATTTGACGCCTCAAGATTCAGCCCATATTGAGCTCACAGTGAGGTTCACAGTGAAAAATGGAGTCCAACAAGATCAAGATCACCCAAAATGGAGCTCGGACGGAGAAGATACGAGCTTTTAAAATCGGCACGAGACTCGAGGCGGTGGAGGACCGCTGGCGGCGGTGCAGCCGCAGGCGGCCGGTGGCGGTGCACGGCCCAGGCGGGGCCAATGCGCGGGACGCGCGACCCAATCGAGCGCGCAGCCCAACCCATGCGTGGGCCCACGCACGTGCGTGGCCCAGGCGCGCGTGCGCGGGCCAGCCCAGGCCCAGGCGCCTTGCCTGGACCCTGTACCCCGGTCCACCGTGGATTGGGCAGTCCATGGCGGACCGCGTGGACCGCGTGGGCGTTTCTCATGCGTTTCTCGCAGTCCACGGCACTATTCCGTAGACCGGTCGCGATCGGATGGTCCAAGGAGTTTTCGGTCTTGATCCGACGATTCAGGGGCTTGATTTGGCTTGTTTAGGAGATCTAAACCTAATCTAATTAGATTAAAACCTTGTTTAAGGCCTTTAAAAGGCCTGTGCCTCCACAGAGAGGAGTGGGTGATTAGTTTTTTGCTGAGGACGTCGTGCGAAACCCAAGAAGAAAAAGAGAGAGGCGTGAGGCCGTTGAGAGAGAAGGAGCAGGGCTCCTGGACAGCGGACATCGGGCACTTCAGAAGTTCAGGGGGATCCTCCAAGAGAGAGAGCTTTTTGTGAGGAAAAATTCTAGTGAAAGAGAAATTGGATGTACGAGGGTTGAGGGTGAGATCTCCTCTTGTAAAATTTCTTTTTTATAGTGAAGTTTGCATGTCCCGTGGAGGCGAGCCCTTTTGTGGCTGATCCACGTATTTTGATTGTTTTATTTTGTTTCTTCTTTCTTCCTGCTGCATCGCGTGGTACTGAAAAGGTCTTGGAAGGTGATGTCCTGGCCAGACATCCATCCAACAATGATCATAGGATACTTGCCAAGTTAAAGATAGAGTTTTATAGGATAACAATATGACCAACTATGCTTCATGGATAAGACTGTTGAGCTGTTGGAAAATAAAATATATATATGATGAATATGGCTAAAATGAGAATTTTGAGATAGGATTGTATATAATTCAAGAAAAGATAGAATAAGAATTAAAGTTATTTGTAAAAAGATAAAATAGCACTAATTGAGGATAAATTATAAGAACGGTGGCTTAGATGGTTTGGATATATATATAACATAGGCCAACAGATGGACACATGCGTAGTGCATGTACAAAAAAAGAGAGGTAGGAGTTGATTGGAAATCACATGGAATGAAGTCGTAAGAAAGGGCACCACATCTCTATACCTCTCAAAAATTATAGCCCTAAACTGAGCATGATCGAGGAAAAGGTTTCCTGTACATGACCATTACTTGTTGGGGATTGAACTGAGTTGAGTTGAGTCAAAGGCCAACGAAATATAACGAACTAAATTATCTAGAGATAATTAGTAACTTAACCTTACTATCAAGGGAGCTTTGCCATAGCCAAGGACTCCAACCGATAGAGTCGACCTGGTATATCCATCGAGTCCAAGCAAAATTCAAAAACTAAGCTCTAAATCCACCAGAAAACATATCCTTTCAACATTGACCTAATAGCCATTGGAAGGGAATGGATGGCAGTTAGTTCACCATGAGAAGTGTTTCGATCGATGGTTACACACTTGCCGTCAGATCTACCAATCTTGGGGTTACTATGGGATTTTCCTCTAATCTTTCAGATGGCATCCTAGAGGCTCCAACAGAGTCCAAATTGTTACAGTCATCTTCGAACTTGGACGCTTCACAAGCAAGGATTCGAGAAGCTCCCTTCTAATGGTGACCATGGCATCATCATATGCCTTCCGACAGTGCATAGTTTACTGTCAGATACTTCCTGCCCATTTTGGATCCATTTTTGTGTTTGGATCAGGCCTGGCTTGCATAAGGATATTGCGATCAAATAAATATTTGAATGAACTTTCTCTTGTTACCAAAAAAAAAATGAACCTTCCAGAGCGTTGGGTGATGGTGCACAGTTTACCATCAGACTCCCAGCTATTTTGGCTCCATTTTTGTGTTTGGTTCAATCTTGGCTTGCATTAGGATTTTGTGCTCAAATAAATATTTAAATAAACCTGTTAAGAGCTTTTGGCGATAGAGAATGTCAGGAGGAATAATATTCTCATGGTTTCCAGATTAGATAAGCGGGCCCATAAATGGCCTATAGCTAACATTTGGTAAACAATGAATGTGGATATTTGTTCTCAAAAAACAAATGACATAGGGGATGGTAAATAAAGGAAATCAAATAAATAATTGATGATAGATTAAGAGACAGAGACCAAAAGAATAGAGAAGAGAAAGAATATAGGAAGGATCAATCCTGGCTGGTCAAAAGAATCTCTTATTCATTCCATGATTTCATATAGATTAATGCTTTGTGAGCCAGCACTAATAGTCATTTTCTTAATTTTCTATAGTTTGTTTTACAAGAAAACTAGGAATAGACAGTTGAAATCCCATAATATCCTATATAGAAAGGTATCAAAAACAACAGAACATAGAATCCTGATGACTTGATAACCTTCTTGATTCAATATGCATCCAAAGTAGAATTCTTTCAAATCAATCCTATTAAACAAGACTCTAAAACCATCTCTGAAAGTTATTTAAATAAAAGTCTTGAAAGTACAATAGAATCTAGGGTGAGTTAATCTTTTACTTGCCATCATATACTCTAGGTGCAACTTTCTGAAGTAGAGATTAAATAGGATCAACTATTTTTTTTTTTCCTCATCCTAGATTTTTGACGGAGCTCTGAGGCTTATCGTTCCTTTCTAGTATATGACTCTCGAACACAATGAGAGTCCCAGTGTAACTGTGCTCTGAGGAGAAATTTAATTTGATTGCAAATGCATGACCATGGGCATGTGCAAAAGAGAACAGATGAATAGTTGTCTTTCCCTCTACTTTTGACTTCTATATGAAGCACCGCCAACCTCTTTGTTGTTTTATGTGTCTCAGTTGACTACAGACTAACTGGTGCACCATAACAACTTATCATGTTGTGACCTGGGACTTTTCCAACATAAGAAAAACTTACTAATCATACCATACCCCTAAATTGATGCTCCAAGTCTAGTAGAAAGTTCTGTATAATGTATCAGCTTAAACTGTAAGTGGTTACCAAAACGATGGTTCAAGCTTTCAATGTATTAAAATATGAACTGAAATTAGAAAGCAAATGTACTATAAAGAAAGAAACGTACCGGACAAGTCCAAGATAACAAATCGTAGAACAGCTTGATGATGATCTACAGCCTTTTCTTCTTCAATACATCTTGTTATCCTACCAACGTAAGAATTAAAAGTTCCTTTCAGGTGGTCCTATTTCAGTCAAACTAAAAGAATGGAAATCAACTGCTCCTTGCAGATATAGTTTATTAACAAGTCATTTGGAGTAGACCTTTCATTGAGATAGGTGGTATTTGTAAAGTTAATGGGAGCTTCCACAGCTAGGATGAGGAACCCAGGAACTCTTCTGGCATCAATGTAGTGATGAAGATTTCGATAGATATCAGTCCCTGTAATGTTGCCTAGTGTTACTATATTAGGCCTGGTGATCTGCAGAAGAATCCTAAATATGGATATCCCCACCTACATGCATCAAACCAACAATAATCAGTCATCATAGAGGAGCTACAATGCACACCAAAGGAAACAAGCACGACAAACACGGTCATTACAGCAATGGCAAGCCCATCTTGCACAGAAATGAAGAGGACACCTAGGAATGCACATAAGCAAACAATGAAGTCGATCTTATCCATCTTCCATAGGTGGTACACCGCCGGGACATCAATAAGTCCGACAACAGCTGCAATGATGATGGCACCAAGCACAACATTGGGGGTATACACAAACAGCGGCATTAAGAAGAGGAGGGTCAACATCACCGTCACAGACATCACTATGTTGGATAGTGCAGTCTTGCATCCTGCTTGATGGTTCACGGCTGAACGGGAAAAAGCTCCTACAAATTCACACATTTGGTGTGGTACTTCATTAGAGGGGCTTTGGTCTTGAGAAGAGGGGTCCGGGGTTGTATATGTCTTTCGCGCGAAAGAATGACTGATATTCTTTTCGCAAAATCAACCGTTGGATCGCGCCTTACACGCACTCAAATCTCTTTCTTCAATCTGACCGAACAGATCTCGAAGCAGTCATTGTACAATCCGATGGTTGACGTTGCGCAAGAGGGGGAATCATTCTTTTGCACTAAAGATACAACCAGAACCCTGAGAAGAGGCAATAAGATGCATCACTAATTAGAGCTTTCCTCATCCGCCATGTTCTCGATGTTACCTGTCGTAACATAGCATGAAGTGCAGGAACCCACAATGTTCATCAACCCTATGGCCATCATCTCCTTATTCCCATCTACTCTGTAGTCCTTGAGTGAAGCAAAAGTTCTCCCAACTGCAACTCCTTCCTAAACAAACACAGAGAAGAAATTTATTTAATTATTTTAGCGAGAAACAATTCTATGACTATGGTGCAGTGCCGAACATGCATTTTCTTGATGCATGTCACTTATTTAAAAACTGACAAGCCTTCATTTTGTGGGCAAGATTATGCTGTCTTTCCTATTATAAAAAACATTATGATGCAATCTTCAATATCTATATGATAGATAGTGCCAGGAAAATCATACATGTAAAATATGTGCATTAGAACGCATGAGAACTGCTAATCTATTTTGGATGTGAGATGGTTGTCTTAAGTAGATGTCGTTGCAGACTACGCGCTCGCTGTTTAGGAGGAAAAAAAACAGAGTAGCCCTTTTATTTTCTTTCAATTACAATCAGCCCAAATTCTGTAAGCAAACCATTGGTATGGATCCCTTCAACTATCCTATGGCAAAATATAATGCTTGTTTCAAAGATAGAATTAAATCCGAGCAAACTCTTACACAACTACTCATGTGGCTTTATCAGAAAATCAATTAATAAAACATACAGAAAAGAACCATGGAAGTTAAGCATCTTGTGGCTTGTTTCAATTACTCTGTTGGTGCGAGTACATTTGTGCTTGTTGGTGTGCATGGTGGATACATAGTAGAATTCACAGCACAATAAACTAGAAGTTAAATGTGTAAAGGGAATTACGGTGAGGGAGATAATCCCAGTAACTAGCCCAGTTTTCATTATGGTGCCTAAATAGGTACTGTCAAAGAGTAATTTGTCCCAAGAAAGACGGTTAAGTCCAGATTTCAGTTGTCCGATCTGCATAGCCATCCAAAGAGGATTGTACATACAGAAAACAAAAAAAAATTAGCAAGGTTACAGAGAAAGAGTCAGAGAGTTCATGAAGTCGATCTTTTAAGAATACTAACAATACTGATGCCGTGATTCTGAGCTTTGAAAAGGAAGACAAGAAGAGTAGAAAGGACAACAGATGTCAGTGGAGCTCCAGCTGATACCCAGAAAAGCTTTGGTCTTCTCATGCTCTGCATCAGATTATATGTTACCCAAAAAAGAAAAAATCTCAACAAGAAGTTAAATATAGTACATATTTTCAGGAATGAAAATAATATTTCCCTGCACTTAGCTTTTCGTTTTACGCCGTCTAAGAAATATTTATCTAGTATACTCTATGATCTTGTGTATATTGCGGTTAACTTCCAAGGAGTAGAAATAAAATAGTAAACAACATGCTTTTCTCTTTGGGCTAATACTAAGGGAAAAAATGCAGAACGCAAAGAGATTAGGCTAACACGCAAGGATAAGTAGTTTGGATTATCTGCCATTGGCATTTCCTTTATTATTTTGTTTGATATTCATAGTATTTACATGTTCCACATTCAAAGAACGCACTATCCAGGAACCATAACCACACTACGTCTGTCAGGGAGATGCTGACTTGCCGCTAAGGTATCTATGCTGGTAGAGGTTCTGCTTTTCACTAGATCTTTCAGGGATCTCAATGCAACACCTTTTAATACATTATTCGAGACAGCATCATGCTCATGTTTGCCATCTAACACGAAAAAATATATTAAGAAAAATAGTTGGATGACAGCAATTATGTTCACATTCTAAAATGGGCCCAAGCCATCCGTTGTAATTTACCTGCAAAACTCGGTGGAAAAAAGTTGGCGCATTTAGACTAACCCCTCAGAGCCTATCAGAACGTGACAAGATGCTCAGAATTATAATTTCTTTATTGTTACTACCGTACAATTTTTTCATCCATTTATCCGATGCATAATGTTTGTCAAAAAACACAAAAAAAACATCAGGCCAGCCCGAATGCCATGCAAGACTAACAAAAGCAAAGTAGACATACTACTTCAAGACAAAATAAGAAAATCCAGCTTGGAGGTGAACTCAGTATCGCCATAAAATGTGAGTGGAGCATCTTTCTGAGATGTGGACATAATTAAAGTAGAACAGTAACAGAACTGACGATTTAATCTAAATTATTATGGAAATAGGTTGGGTCGGCTTAGTTCAAGCAAAACTCGACCGCATATCGACCAACTCTGAACACAAAATTTGGATCCACTAGTTGAAAACGGACCATCATTTGCCCAGTGTATCTTGGATCTTATATGATCCAACTCTGATGCAAATCTACTGTTATATGAATGGGACTTAGCTGGTCTGCTTGACCCAATCTAAAACAGATGCATCAGCTCTCTGTAAGATTTTCTTTCTTTTTTATTTCCAAATGTATAGCTTCGGCTGATCTAATGGTCATGTGCATATCTTGAGATATTTCTAGCATTGCACATCCGCAGAACCTTTTTAAAGAATACCCCTAAAAGTTTGCCTTTAAATTAGTCATGTATATTTCATCAAGTACCAATATTGTCTACAAGTGATGCATGTGAAACAAAGCATGGATACCTATGACTCATATCTAATTTACATTTATGCACATATCTTCAGAGAATGATGGCTAAGATCCCATTTAGTTTGGCCAATGGTAGAGATGGTAAAGCCGCTTAAAAATGACTGCCAATGGATTAAGACATGGGACTTTTGGCCACTCTTCAATTTCTTTTTCCAAAAAAAAGAAGCGTCTACATATCAAGAGATATTCTCTAAACAACTACAGATGAACAGGTATGGTTGAGTGAAACATGAACATGTTAGATAAGATCTTGGTTTTGGTCAGTATATAACTTGTATCAATTTATAAAAAAAATGTGGGGTTTTATTATCTTGATCAATATTACCTAATAGATCCTGAGATATTAGCTAGAACAACGTACATATACTAATTGTTATTTTCAATCGCTCCTTTACATTCTCGAATGGATATATTAACTGATTAATTTCAGAACTAATAATCAAACAGTCATGGATCTTCTCCCCAAAAAAAAAATAATAATAATATTTTAGGATTGACCGTATGAGATATCAATATTTTATTTGTTGGGGGTGATGCATCGGCCATACCGAAAATACAAATCATATGGGGGCCTATAATGGAACATGCGGATTATTTCGTAGTACAGGTCGGAGATAAGTGAATATGATTCTGATGGTAGATATGCCATTCCAGAGCTGTGGAACAATTACTTCGGAAAACCATCTAATATAGTGCAAGTGGAGGTTTAATTTCGGATCTTATTGATCCTTACCTTCTAAACACCCCAGTGCGTACTTATGGGATGGATCTTGATTTCGGCCGACGACCTTAGTTGAGACGGCTGATGTTTGTCTCGGTTGAGTCCTTACCCACTAGCTTAGAGGTGACACCCAGATATCGGATGCCGATCCAAGAAAAACTTCAACTCAGCTATCTTCCTTAAGGATCTTTGGTCGATCCTTACTCCTAATCATGTGTCACACCAGTGACTATCTCAAACTATTATTTCGAGAAACGTTGACCCTCGCATGGTCACGACGAACCACACCACCTCAGGAAGCCCATTTCTCCTGCTTCTTGGTTCGGTCATCGCGCTCTGTAGCATCCATCCGAAGCCTTCGTGTAACTGTCAAATCAAACCATTAAAGCTCACAGCTTATCATGATGACTCTGAGAGGTTGTAAGCCAATCATTTTGTCCTATTTGAAAATAGAGGCAGCTATGAACAGAATAAAGCCATCCCACTCTCAAAATCTCTAACTGTCAACTCATAACATCAATGGGGATGGCCTCTACATACTGTGAGGTAACAATTCTCACCAATTCAAAAAATCAAAGGGTCAGACGTGGTGCTCAAGAACACGATGAGGGTCAAAAAGGTCCTTTCCGACCTCCACTTTTTTCAAAGCTCCAATCTCACCTATAAAAAGGTAATCCAGGGATTTCAAAGAAGGTACACCTCCTCTCTCTCTCTCTCATAAATGCTCGCTCTTTTTCTCTTGCTGCGAAAAATCTGACTTGAGTATCGGAGAGTCTCCACCAGAGCCAACTCCAGTGAGAATTTTTTTTGCAGATCCAATCACCATCGATTCATTGAATCTCGCCTCGCTTCAGTACTTCTGGTCCAGGACTGATTCCATCTATAACAGATTAGTACTAGAGGAATGATCTGCCCATTTTTGAGAAAGAACGAGCAACTCATTGTTATGCTACCACGAAGAGCATCCTTGGGACATTCTAACCCAAGGCACGCTTGTCGGCAGAAGCTCTAATTAGAAATCATGTTCCATGTTAACCATCGAAGGTGGCCTCACAACCCTCTCTACCAATTCCTCGAAGAAAAAAGATGGTCCACACTGTGCAACCATCAAGCTCTGCCTTGTTAAACGAGAAGTGCCCCTCCCTTTAAGCTCTCCTGGTTAGGCTCAAGAATGAGGAGCAAATAATTTAAGTTGGGAGGACACAAGCTTATTCATGGGAGGGAGTGATCGTTTTATCAAAGGAACTCCATCGCACCACCTCAATGACATTAAGTCTCCAAAGATAAAATTGATTGAACATCTAGTCTTCGAAAGAAACCTCCTCCCACTCTAAGAGCCCTCTTTCTCTTCTCATGGCTTCTCTTCTTTTCAAGTATACATTAAAAGAAGAGAGAGAAAGCAAAAAGGAGAAAAGGTCTGCTAGAGATCAAGAGAAAAAGGGAAATAAAAATATATAAGGGATTTCGAACTAGTCCCAATGTTCCCTCTTCTGTTTATGCCCCATTATGATGGAATTTTACATTTACTTTATTATTTATTATCATTCCTATAAATGCATATTCCTCTTTTTTTATCAGAATAGGGAGGACTTCTTAAAAAAAGTCCCATAGGGGATCTACGAATTCGCAGGGGTGCTGAATCCAACTGCTCGAGTGCTTTCTTATCGATGGCCACAAATAAAATGGATCGGTTAACATCCTCCCAAGCACTTTCCGTTGAGTCCAATCAATAAGGGGCATGCAATCCAGATTGGAAGAGGAAGCGAGCTTCAAACAACATACACAACTTTTTGGTAAGAGGTTCTTAAGCCCTCATTCTTTACTTTATTTTTTTTCTTTCTGGGAAAGACTGTAGGCCTGTGAGCATCCCAACAAGGCCGAAGCTGAAGTTAAAATCAAGGTCGAAGCCCAAGTTAAAATTAAGACCGAAGCCGAAGTCAAAATCAAGGCTGAGGTTGAAGTTAAAATCAAGACCAAAGCCGAAGTCAAAATTAAATCAAGGCCAAATTTAAAATCCAGGCCAAAGTAGAAGTCAAAATCAAGGCCGAAGTCAAAGTCAAAAATCGAAATCGAAACTAAAGTCAAAATTAAGGCTGATCTAAAGCCCAGAATTAGATCAATCTGAAGCCAAATCCAAACAGACCCGAAGTCAGATCTAGACTGATCTGAAGCCCTCGATGACTAAATAGCAGAGGGTAACCAATCCGGACCTTTGGAGGTCGAACTCTGCTTTTCAGCAAGTCAACATCCATAAAGATCTTAGTCGTTCAGGATGTCAAGACCTTATTTTTCAATGAGGGGTCAAAGGTAGGCCTCGATAGAGCAAAAATGCCATCGAATTTTGGTAGAGCAAAGATGCCGTCGAGTCTCGCATCCTTGAGGCCTACAATATCAAGCATGGTGAAACTTCTTGCGAGGGGCCGCAGTAGCCACCCACATCGGTCAGGACGAAGTAGAATAAAATTTCTCGAGCCTCAATAGAGCAACGATGCCGTCGAGTCCCGAAAAGTTCAAAAACGGACCTCGATAGAATAAAGATGTCGTCGAGTTTTGATAAAGTAGAGATGTCATCGAGTCCCGCATCTCCGAGGTCTACGATGTCAAGTGTGGCGAAGCCTCCTACGAGGGGTGGAGTAGCCACCCACATCGGTCAGGCTGAAAAAGGATGAAATTCTTCGAGATTCGACAGAGCAAAGATACCGTCGAGCTTCAGTAGAGCAAAGATACCGTCGAGTTCTGAAAGAATTAAAGACGAACCTCAATAGAATAAAGATACCATCGAGTTTCAGTAGAGCAAAGATGCCATCGAGTCCCGTATCCCCGAGGCCTATGATGTCAAGCATGGTGAAGCCTCCTGCGAGGAGCCAGAGTAGCCATCCACATTAGCCAGAATAAAGTAGGACAAAATCCCTCGGGCCACGATAAAGCAAAGATGCCATCGAGCTTCGGTAGAGCAAAGATGCCATCAAGTTTTGAAGGAGTCAAAGACGGGCCAATCCTCCCACAAGGGGTCGAAGTAGGCCACAATGCACCCCTAAAGGCAGGAGCCGAAACCTATTGTTGAAGACCCCACTCTTTAGTAGGGGATTGAAGACCCTACTCTTTAGTGGGGGCAGGAGACCTCACTGATGTAAAATCTAAGCATATTTAAGTTTTAAATGCAACAACATGAAAATCGAAGCAATGAATACAGACAAAGGTGAAAAATTTTAATTCAAAATATTTTGATTGATAACAGCTTAATTACAGGAACAGGGACCCCGTGCGTCTGATTTCAGATCATGATGAGGCCATCTATGCACGTACCCCACGAGCAGCCTTACTTCTTCCACATGTGCAAGTGATCCCATAAACTGATTTAGCCTTTAATAGCTCTAAAGTCTGCTACGGGGGATGCCACCAATGTAGCACAATCAAACAAAATAGAAGAAGAAAAGATAGTGAAAAGAGAAAAGGTGGCGAAAAGAGGACGAAAGATAAATGAAGCTTTTTGTGTGATCGACCTTCATCGATGCCAAAGTCGACCTCGGACGACTGCATTCGATCTCAGATGATGCTAAGGCCACCCATGCACAGCCCCTGCAGGTGGCTCCTACAAGGGGTTCCCATGCATACTATGCCACGCTATCCTTGGATATCATCAATTCCCAATTGTGTGCTGCTTACTGTGCGTATGCTTTGGAATTAGATTTGGTTCTCTCACATCTGGTGGATGCAGTAATGGCTTGTCCCATCACCCCACAAGTGACATAACAAAAAAAAAGAAAAGAAAATCCCTATGCGTCCGACCCCAAACGAAACCAAAGCCGTCTGTAAGCAGTCCTCCGTGAGCGGCCCATGATTCTTCATGCGCGTCCACTTCGAACAGTACCGAGGCCATCCTTATATGGCCCCATGTATGGCCATTTTTGAAGCTTGATGGAGTCAAGTCCCTTGATGGATGAGACGCCATGTCACCCCTTGGACAGTGTGCCACCCGTCGTGAGATGCCCATTGATGAGATTTGCCTTGGTTCTTCCATACCTAGCAGACGCAATGATCTCTTGTCTTGTCGCAGTGACAGACAAGAATGAGGGGAGCAAAAAGATAGAGAGAGAAGTGGGGAGGGGAAAAAGGGCATCGATGCCCCTAGTCTCCTATGCACCTGCATGTCTCTCGACACCAAGCTCCATCGGATCGGTGGCATTGAAGCTGCCTATCCTGATGACTGAATCACCCCCACGCACTCTCTGCACACCTCTGATGCAGCCGCATGGAAGCTATCCCTGTAGCGCCAATCCTCCCCGCATGCATCCCGATGCAGCCTAAGCCGTCCGCGGCTGTGCTGAAGCCATCCCTACGACATTGATCCTCCCTCGCACGGTCAATCCTACCCCACGCACTCTCATGCACGATCGAAATCGCCTATGATGGTCCCAGAGTCTGGCATGCTCCCCACAGGCCTCCCGCATAGTCGGACCACCCCTTGTACCTCCAACGCCCATGCATGACTTGCCATTGTCTGCACTAAAGCCACTAGTAAGCAACGCCCTTCCCTTCTTGTGCACTTTCATCGACAGTTGTCGAGACCTTTCATGTGCAGCCCCTGCAGGCAGCTGCGCCTCTTATGTGCCTACAGGTAGCATCAAGGCATGCCCGACCGAAGCTGGTCTCTTGCGAACGGCCGCACTTTTGCATGCACCTGCCTTCATCGGACAGCACTAAAGCTTTCCGCGATGCCAAAGCTTCTCAGAGCCGAAGCTTCCCATGAGCCTTTGCCGAGCCCGAATCCCCTGGGGCAGCTCCAAACTCTCCCCCACACTTGCGTCCATCTTTGCCAGTGCCAAAGTCCCTGTGCATAGCCTCACGCTCTCTGCGTGCATGCACAGTGCATCTTTGCTGGTGTCGACCCTCATCGGGTCTGCAGGTCTGATGGCTCCTTGCGCGCCTGCATGAACCTTCGACGATAGTGGGGCCGACTACGACCCCATGATCCTCTAGTGCCCACTGCTTTTCTGGCATATGTATTCAGCTTCGGAAGGAATAGAAGCCACTTGCAAGAGGCACCAAATGTCCCTACATGCTCGTTGTAGCCGATCTCTCCTCTGCACGCCATCACCGCTCCTATTGCATGAACATGGATGACGAATTGCAATATTCAAGCATTCAAATTTTGATCTGCACACTGAACCTCAGCATGAGCCATATACTAATCTAACCATGAATTTTTTACCTATGATTACTTTGAACAGAGGAGAAAGATCAAATGGAAGGCTCCCTGCGCACGCACCTCTGTCAGTGCTAAAGCCTCTCTCCTATGGACTGTGCAACGAAGCCCCTAGCATGCCTGCTACGACTGATCTTCCCTCTGTGGGCTATCCGATCGAATCACACAACGAGCACGTTGTGTGGATTGAAAGATTAGGACTTGATTCATATCTTCAAAAACATCGTATTACTCCCTGGGCCTAACCCTAGTTCACACCAGGGAGTAGGGGGGCATATATTGGGGGGTGATGCATCGCCATACCGAAGATACAAATCATACGGGGGCCTGTAACGGAACATGCAGGATTATTTTGCAGTACAGGCCAAAGATAAGCGAATATGATCCTAACGGTAGATATGTCATCCCAGAGCTGTGGGACAATTACTCTGAAAAGTCATCTAATGTAATATAAGTGGAGGTTTAATTTCGAATCTTACGATTCTTACCTTCTAAATACCCTAGCATGTAACTTATGGGACCGATCTTGGTCCAGAGGTGACACCCACACATCGGATGCCAATCCAAAGAAAACTTTGACTCGTGTATCTTCCTCAAAGATCTTTGGCCGATCCTTACTCATAATCATGTGTCACACCAATAACTATATATCGCAAACTATTATTTTAGAGAACGTTGATCTTTGCATGGTCATGACGAACCATACCATCTTAGGAGGCCCATTTCTACTGCTCTTTGGTTCAGTCATCGCACTTTGCAGCATCCATCTGAAGCCTCCGTGCGACTGTCAAATCAAGCCATTAAAACTCATGACTTATCGTGATGACTCTGAGAGACCTCTTTGTAATCCGGTCATTTGGTCCCATTTGAACATGGGGGTAGCTATGAACAGAATAAAGTCATGCCACTCTCAAAGTCTCTAACTACCGACTTATGATATTAATGGAGACGGCCTTCACGTACTATGAGGTGACAACACTCACCAATTCAAAAAATCAAAGGGCCAGGCATGGTGCTCAAGAATACGATGAGGGGCATAAAGATCTTTTAAGACCTCTTTTTTCAAAGCTCCAATCTCACCTATAAAAGGATAATCCGAAGATCCCAGAGAAGATACACCTTATATCCCTCTCATAAACGCTTGTTCTTTCCCTCTTGATACGGAAAATCTAACTTAAGCATTAGAGCTTTTTCGTCGGAGCCAACTCTAATAGAGACTTTTTTTGTAGTCCGATCGCCATCGATTCACCGAACATCGCCTCGCTCTAGTACCTCCGACACAAAACAGATTCCATTTGCAACATTATTCAAAATATAAGCCCAGATCTTGAAAATCTTTAAGCATTTCAAGTGTTCCCATCTTTTCATATCAACTGAGACAAATCAAGTTCTCATTTCATCTAGCTCTCCATCACTCGCTAATAAAATGATCTATATATCATATTTTCAAGAAATTGAGAATTTCTCTTCTTTTCCCTTTAATATTGATGCTACTAAAAATATCCTAACATTAATCTCGCTTGTACTGTAAGTTAAACAAACAAAAAAAAAAAGGTTTTCTTCCACTGCTCTGCATACATATTCCTACAAGTTTGATTATTATATATTTCAAAAATTTATATACAATATAAATACAAGCAAGCATGCATGCATGCATGCGTATATCTAACGTATGTATGTACACACATACATGCATACATACAAATATGCACACACACGACATTTCATCCTACTTTTGTATCATTGCCCTTCCCATTGGTTTGTGATTTTGGTGATAACAAGTACCCATTTAAGTATAAACTGATTCTATTTTCTTGTTTTATCCACATGTTTTAAAAAACTTATATAAATATATAGCTCTCTGGCACAAAAACTAAAAGTTGAAAATTTTTCAAGAAAATTAAATATGGATAAAAAGGATAAAAATCCTAAAATTTTAGATGCTTGAAAAATGAACATATATATATGTATGTATATATATATATGTGTGTATATGTATGTATATATATGTGTCTATGTATGTATGTATGTATGTATGTATGTATGTATGTATATATATATATGTATGTATGTATGTATGTATATAGGTGTGTGTGTGTGCGTGTATATAATAATATAATATAATATAATAATATATATATGTATTATGTATTATGTATTATTTTTGTTTTTGTTTTGTATAATATATGTATGTATTGTAAAAAAAAAAAAAAAAAAAAATACATAATACATATATAATATATATACATAATACATATATATATATAATATATATATATATATGTATGTATATGTATTATGTATTTTGTTGTATTATATGTATATATATTATGTGTGTTATTATATGTATGTAATATATTATGTATATATAATATATATATATATATATATATATATATATATATATATATATATATGTATGTATGTATATATATGTATGTATTATGTATGTATGTATGTATTGTTTGTTTGTATATATATATATATATATATGTATGTATGTATTATTATTATGTATGTTTTTTTTTTTTGTATATTTTTTTTGTTTTATGTATATATATATATATATATATATATATATATATATATTATATATTATATATATATATATATATATAATATATATGTATATATATATGTATGTATGTATGTATGTATGTATGTATGTATGTATGTATGTATGTATGTATGTGTGTGTGCGTGTAATAACACCAACCACTTTCTAAAACCTACCTCCATCTTTTCTCAAAAGAGGAGCCATACACCATGTTCGAAGATATTTTTTTCATTATTAGTACTTAGCATCAAGACTATAGCCAATAATGACCCTCATAGGGCATAGCTTGGATAATATTCTCTATAGAGGCTAATTGTAGTTTCATTCCTTATATTATCGTTATACTAAAGGAAGATAATTTTTCATTTTATTACTATGAAAATATAAATGGATACTCAAAACCTAATAAAATATTGTTCGCTTTTCTATAATTAGGTTGCAAATTTAAGTTTTGAGTGGTGGATAGTCATTTGTCATTTGATTGCCTAAAGCTTATCTACAAAATGCATTTAGATTTCCAACAAATGCCTCAAAAGTTATATTTGGTATTGTAGTCATACAAATTCAACTGAGGTAGCTAGAATTATAGGTAATCTTTTGCAACTTTGCTAATTACCAATTAGATTTGGACAAGAGCACCTCAAAATGTATATCTGATATAGTAATAAATAAATAAATTTTCTATTTCTATTAAAATTGAAAAAACTATCCCAACTATCTTGTATCCTCTAACCATTTTACTTATTGATTTAAATTACAGCTCAATATTGTGTAATTATAAGATGTTAACATGTTAAATACTAATTAATTATTATGGTAATAAAATTTATAAATATTCATTTATTATTGCATTATAATAAGTTTTATATAATAATAATTATCATAGAATACTCCAATTTGACTATTATTATGAATATAGCAATGACAAGTCGTTGCAATGTTAAATATTTCTTTATTATAATTATGGCATATTATATATATAATGTAATAATTATATATGGTGATGATATAGTATAGTAATTATGATATATTGTATAACAATATAATAATTATACTGTAATAACTATTATACAATTATTATAAGATATATATAACCATTATAGTATAATATTATGACAATAATTATATTACATATATATTTATTATATTTACTGTAATATCATTATTATACTATATATAATTATTATAGTATAATAATTATGCTAATAATTATATATGATATATTGTATAACAATATAATGATTATTTTCACTATAATGATACCATAACTATTATTTTATTACTATTACCACTATCATTACAATGTACAATTATGATAAATATCAATTATTAATTATCAGTAAAAGAGATATAATTCCTTAATAATATCTTACAATATATATTGGCATAATAAATTATTATATTTTATATTATATTATATATGATATACTAAAAAAGAGTCAATAATTGGTTGTTTATTGGTTAGATACGAGAGAAAAAAGAACCTATGCACAAGGGAGTTAATCTTATCAATCCAGGATTAATAACTCTTTTTAGTGTTAACAAAAAAAAAAAAAAAACTACAAAAGCGTTTACTATTGTCAATATAACCAACAACCAAGATAAAATAATTTTACAACTCTAATTCCAGTTATAGCTGTTAGTCCAAGCCCTTATCATTGCCTCAAGTAATTATCAGAAACTACTAAACTGAACCTTATTCAATCTAATCAGATCAAGTTAATGGGCTTGAGACATGCTTTGAAAATGAATTTAATATTTAAATAAAGATATAAAAATAAAACGACGTAAAAATTAGTTGATTTGAGTTGACCTAAATTCCAATGGGTTCATAAAAGGCTGACCCAGAACTTTTTCCCTTTTTCTCAAGTGGGTTCAGGAGGACTAGCAAATCTCGATCAAGTCTCACAGGCTAACCCAGACCGGACCCAAGTTTAAATATAAGCTAGACCTGAACCATCTGGACCCACTTGAAGAGGGTCGGTCATGACATCGCTAGCCTCCCTCTGCCAAAGTACGTATGATGCGTTCATCGCTCGGAGGGAAACGGCCAATTCAACGTGGCCTTCGGCCATCCGGTAGCAGAGAGAGGGTTCGTTGTTTCGTAAAGAACAGCAGAGAGCAGCAGCTGGGTCAGCCGTGCATGCATGTGACGGTGAGTATGCACCAATCACGGCTATTCTGTTCCGTTTAATTGCAACGCAGCAACAAATCCTGCCGTCCTTTGTATAATTTTATTATCTCACGTACATGGAGACAAGAGCAAGGAGGGGAAGAAGAACAAAACATACGACGTGTCTCGCCAGCAAAAGCAAGGCCAGGAAGCAAATCCCCATCAGTATCGTCTGCCATGACCACTGCACAAAACCACCCAAAGCTTCTCAAGGCTACCGATCAACCTACTAGCTTCAGTTAAGATCACTAGCTAGTGAAGGATAACTATGGAGGAGAGTTTTATTTTTGTTTTAAATTGTCAATTTTACCTCATCAGTCTTGTGGAAAACAGAACTCATAACAGGAACCAGACCCATCTGTTTGGTGAAATGAACGATACCCAGCATGCTCTTGAGCTGCTGGAGAGAGACAATTATGGCAGCACCGGCCATGAAGCCGGTCAGTGTGGCCTTGGAGAGAAAATCAATGATGAAGCCCAATCTGATGAAGAAGAAGAACCAGTATTAGTAATTAAACAAGCATCAAGCGTCAGCATCACAAGATGGACGTCGAATGAATTAAGCAGCTTTTAGGACTCCACCTGAATATCCCGAGAGATGCCTGGACGATGCCAGCGAAGAAAGTCGAAGTGAAGGCAAGCTGAAGGAAGAGATATGGATCGGTTCTCGGGTTCGCCGCTTGCCGCAGCATCGACCCCATTATGAGCGAGGCAATTGAGACGGGACCGACCGCAAGATCTCTCGAGCTCCCAAGAATTGAGTACACGAGTGGTGGCACGAAGCTCGAATCTGCCATCAAACCTTACCTTTTAGATTAATATAATATTAATGCAGTAGTCTGCTTTCGCATTAATTTAATTCGGGAGAGTTTAACGAGGCTTACAGAGGCCAATGATTGGAGGCAGATTGGCAAGCTGGGCATAGCTGATTCCCTGCAACAAAACAAATTAAGAAATTAATTAAGCACATGCACGTAGAATGGCATCAAGAAATTAAAGAGGAAAGACCGGTCATGATGTGAAACTGATACCTGTGGGATGGCCAGACTGGTTATGGTGAGGCCGGAGACGAGGTCGGACTTGAAGAGGGAGAGGCTGTAGGTGGGAACCCAGCCTAGAATGGGGAAGAGGTACTGGGCTCCGAGAATCCATTTCTTCTTGGGCGGCTGGCCCTTGAAGCGGCGGAATGGGTCATCAGGGAAGAAGGTCTCCTTCAACCTCACCTTGATCTTATCCAAAGAGCTCCGAGGCGGTGGCGGCACCACCTTGTGCATCGCTTCCATCACCGCAATCTCCACCTGCGTTCCTTCCACGTTGCCGTCTGCACCATGGGCTTCTTCCATATCTACGTCTAGCTAGCTAGTTAGTTCCCTTGATGAGACGACAGTTCCTCCACCCCCAACTCCTATTTGATGCCTCTTCCGCGCATATATTAAGTCCTTGTCCGAGGAGGACCGCTAGAGAACAAAAGCAACAAATTAAAGAGAAGAACAAAAGGTGCATGAGAAAGGAGGTGGGAGAAGATGGAAAAGCAGGGAGAAAAAAGAGTGGTAACCTGGGGGAGAGAGATAGGAATGGGGAAGGGGTGGGAGGTGAGACGAATGATTTGGTGGTGGCGAAGGGGTGGAATCCAGAGGGCGATCAGCCTTATCAACACAAACTTTTGGTGGGATGGAAAGAAAACCCCGGACCAGCTTGGAGGTAGTTTTCTTGGCTTTGCTTTGCTTTGCTTTGCTTTTATATTCCTCGCACCTTTAGCATGCGTCCCATTGTGCGATGGGAAATGCTTTGGCTAAGGGAGAGGTGGGGAGTTAATGTTCTGCAATGTGCATCGAGAGGTGTGCCATGGAATTTGCAGCAGGGGAGATGGTTTTCAAGTTTCGCCCTGGTAGGATGGAACGCAGTGACCGTAAATTAATTCAGTACATTTAATGGGTGATGTCGCGAAGAATTCAAGGGAATGGCTCTAGACTTCTTCAAACCCAAACATTCGTGGAAACATTTAAGTAACTATTCAAATTCTTACAAGAAAAAAAAAAAACTATTCAAATTGGACATCCACCGAAAGATTCCGGTACTTTATGAAAAAGAGAAGTGGGAGTGGGCGTGATGCTGGTATATTTTGTGGGCCGGTCGTAGCGACCGGTCATCTTCTTAAAGCGAAGAAGATAAAGATCACTGATTAAGGGGGAAGAGGGGGGGGGAGAGGAGAGAGAGAGAGAGAGGCCCCTTTTCATCTTTTTGTGTTTTTTCTTGGGTTGGTTTCAAGCGTGTTTGTTATGTCATAATTGGTTGCTAAGAAATTTAAATGATTTATAATTAACTTTAAACAGTTTTGAAGCCTGAGGAAACTGAACCCCACTTCCTCTTAGGAACGCAACCGCTCTTCTTAATTCTCCTACAGGCTTTCTGCTGATTGTTTGTTATGTCGTAACGTCTCACCTTGTCCGACTTTGACTGCAATAAATACGCCTTTCTTGGAATAAATAAGCCCTTTTTGTCCTGCCCTCGAATTTTCCTCGTATCGAAGGTTTAAACAAAGTCTGATGGCCTTCGAGCTTAAAAAAATATCCGCACAATGTTTAAACGCATTACATACATAACCATTTCTTCCAAGAAGCAAGCATGGTATTTACCGTCATATTCACCCTTTGGACACGTTCAATCCAGGTAAGAGTAAGGTCGATTGCTGCTATTCCATCTACTTCAAGATATTTTCTACTATTTATCTCAACTGATAAATGCACCGCTGTACCGGCTCGTTTCTCTTGTTCAAGGAAATGAACAAAATTTGAATCAACACAGGATGCATTAAGGGACCAGGGACGAGGGGAAAAAGGATACACAGGATTTATGAAGGGGCGAGGGGCGAAGGACCCCAAGCTTGCTATGACAACATGAATTGGACAAACCAGTGAAACCCAATGCTAGGCGCTGAGAATAGCGATGATGATGCAAGAGGTCCTGGGCTACTCATGTCACGTTTCAAATTATTATAGGGACTTTGTAGTTCATCAATATTTAAGAATAAAACATGCTAAATGAAAAGGTGGAGAAGATAGCATGATAAGGATTTACTTGATTTGAGTCGGCCTTGGCAACAATTTTTCCATGACTACAAGGAGGGACAAACTGACTAATTCGTGAAGCTAAATCAAACCAACCTATGAAGCCGATTCCATTCACTTCCCATGTTGACCTGAAATAATGCATACCCTCAAAGAACCAGCATCTGGTCATTCACCCACAAATCCGAGTTGATGGATGAAAAGTAGCACTTAAGGCACTGACAACGAAAGCACCACAACCCAGTACATCTCTTAATCACCATACAGTTGCACACCAAATGATACCTTTAGATACCCAAAGTGATAATTACACCATCATCTCCTTCATTTACAGACTACCACTAAAATCCAAAATGATAAAAATACAAAAGGAAATATTTTCCCTTTTATTTTGCTTTTTATTTGTTCAATGACAAGTTCATGGTCTCTTCATCTTTACATGTCCGCTTCAAACGTGGAACAGATTTTATCATCTCAATCTTCAGAATGACAGGTCCAATAAATCAGCCCACTGCAAGTGATCAATGTTAGTAAGGCAACATCCCATGATGGCAGACGCACATATTTGAATTCTAAGCAGCAATACCTGATTAAGACAAACACGCATTGAAGGACACCAGCAACACCTGTCCACACAGAAGGGCCCTTATCTGTGAGAGAGTCTTGTATTAGCAAGCCCACTGCTGCAGCTAAAGAGACAAAGGATACGACATATGCAACAAAAAGCCAAAGCTTCAACCTGTAATTGCAAGAGAGGAATCAGTATCTTGAGGGAGGCAAGATGTAATCTGAGTTCTAAACTGAAATGCTGTTCAAACATTCATCATCAAATGGCAAGAACTAAACAAATCCCTAGATGAAAACTGAAGAATAAATGTTGAGAGAATAAGAGGGCCAATCTACAGAGTAATGGAGAGAAAAATACCAGAGAATTGCTTCACTCAAGCCAGCCAACCAACATAATACCTCACTTTGTGCACCAACAGAAGGCTAATCAACTATATCCTTTTCATTACAATCCTAAGAACTACTTGTCATCAAAAGAGACAACTCGTTTTCATAATCTTCAAGACCATCCTCCATTTATCACCACAAAAAAACAAAACAAATCTTTCACGATCATCCAAAATGCAATCGTAATCTGTGCAACAGATCCACTAGCCATGACCATAATAATCATGATCATGATTTCAGAATCATCTCAGTTTGTCATAAACCAAATGCAATCCTGATCCTCAAACAAATCATTTGGCTTCTCGAGAAAGTATTTGATCCTGACATCTGAAGCACATTACAGGTCTTAATTTCCCCTTTTTCTTAAATTGCTCTAGAGACTAAGCACTCAGTCTGCAAGAAGGAAAGCATTGTGACTTAAATAACTTACCAGAGATTTGTTCATCCTTTGAGATACCATTCACAATCCCTTTTTCCAAATTATAACTTTGTTTTCAATTTCCCAAAGATTATCCCAGTCCAATTGTTATGATGTTACTTAACTATAAAACTCAAATATGATCTCACTTCATAGATGAACAAATGAAGAAATCATAATCATGTGTGAATCTAACCAAGATTCTGATGCTAATAATGTTTTATGAGATGACCTTGCTCCAATTTCAATACCATGAGGTTACCTTAAGAAACTGACAATTGCACTACTACGGTTCATCCATATTAGCTTATGAAATTCTACGTAATTATACTAGTAAAGACTTCAAAACAAGATCTTTAATTTCATTAATACTATGTAATATGATCATGTAGAACACATTAGAATTTCATAATCAAACACACACCATCAAATTATTCATGATTTGTTTCGTACATTGTCCTACCACCACGTACATATGAAAGTCACTTCAAATCCAACCTTTATTTCAACAGCAACAAAATTTTAAACAACTCATCCACCTGAGGATATAAATCAAGATTTGGGTCACATTCCAATGCATATCCCTGTCCATCACTGATTTGAAATTGCATATTGGGCCAGACTATAATTTTGGCCAGAAAATGTGAATCTACTCTGATGTTTTGAAAGGCCCCTTGCCTATAGTGAGGGCAGGCCTCTTTATATCATGCCTCCTTGAGGTCATAAGGCACAAAAAAAGCTCGCCTTGTTTATGTTAAGCACAATCTCTTGATCTGATTTGCAGGAACAGTTTTTGGCTGTTGATCAAAGTTCAAAATCTAAAAAGCCACGAGAAACAATCAACAGTGCAACAGAGACTTAGGCACGCCTGCAGCTGTATAGAACAGAGGCTCTAGCCACACAACCCCCACCCAAAAAAAAAAAAAAAAAAAAAGAAGGAAAAGAAAACCTCTTTTCTGATTTTTTTTTTCCCCCCTGCTTCTTGTAAAGCAGGGGGCTGAAGTATCCTCCTCCTGCTCTTGTTCTTTTCTTCTTTGGATATCGGTTTCCCTCTTATTGCTTCCCCTTCTTTTTCTTCTCTTCTTCATATTTTTTTCCTTTGGCTGCTGTTATGTAAAACAGGGAACAGAAGCTCCTTTCTTTTCATGCATGCTGCTATGTGAAACAGGGGGCTGAAGTCCCCTCTGTTTTATTTTTATTGGTTCTACTTCTGCTCTTCTTGCTGTTCTGGGGCACGCTCCTGCTGGGTGAAACAGGGGATTGAAGATCCCTCTCTCTTTTCCTATCCTTCTTCTTCTGCTTGCTGCATGGAACAGAGGACTGCCCTGCTTCGCTTCTTTTTGTTTATTTCCAGGTGATACAGGGACCTGTTATCCCTTTCTTCATTTTGTCTTGCTGACTGAAACAAGGGTGCACAATCCACTTCTTCCTTGCTGCTGTCCTAAACAGGGATTAGCAGTCCCTTTTTCTCATTCTTGTTCTTCCTCATTCTGTCTAAAACAGTCTCTTTAAAGCTTATCTGACAACAAGCGAAGATGATATTGCACGTCTTAATTTTCCTTGGAAAATTTCCTTATCAGTCCTAAAGCTTTCAAGCAATCAGGAAAAAGACTTTATAACTCATTAGAACTGGGTCAAGGTGAAGCGGTGTGTTTTACTTTGAGGCCTGTCATCAAACCTACAATGGAGCTTACTAGCAGTTGACTATCAATTTTAGATAGGAGCTCTAAACAACTCCACATGAACATCAAATGCTTTTACTTCTGTACAGTCCACTAACTACACAAGTTTTTACTGCAAACTTGAGAAGCAAAATTCGAAAAACGACATCCTAGCTACTACAAAATATTGTATAATTTTGCAAGAAACCTCTTAAAAGTTCCAGAAATCCCTTGTAAAGGCTTTTGGAAAACTCACAAGAAACTAATACGATGCTAAACCCTTTTTTTCTTTTCAGTTATCATAGCCAGTGCAAGATAAATCAACTAAACACCACCTCAACTTTATGCCCAAGCAACTGGCATAGGTGAGCATCCACAGGCCTAACCAACAAAATGCATCACTTGAACTTTGCTTAAATTGTGTCTGTTCCCAACCATGCTACTGAAATGAACCTTGATAACAGCACAAATCAACCATCACTGCACATGCATCACAATATTGTTTTGGGGATTTTGAAAACAATATTCTCGTAGACATTTAACCTAATGTGTGTAGACACCGCAGGCACCCTCTTTAATAGCTTTTTGCATGAATAAAGCTCCATTCAAGATTAAGAACAAAAATCTTATTGAGGCAAACTCCTTTGCCAAAGCCATAAGAAGCCCAAAATACAATAGGACCATGGGTCAAGCCTATGTCAAAACCATGGTCAAACCATACCTACACAATATAGATCATAACCTACACTTCAAGACTAAATTCTAGCATTTATTTTATTTGAGTTCAAGAGTTCAAGTATTAAAAATGGTTATTTGGGTCAAAACAATCTTGTTAACCAGTTGGTTTGACCAGATTTGCCTCATGGTCAAACTAAATCCGACTGATCCCAAATTTTGATCACAGAGACTCCTACAAACCTACTTTATGCCAATCAATATTTCAGCTTAATCCAAGTTTCACAAACCCATTTTCCAGAAGCCCAAGGTAGGCTGGTCGATAAGGACTCAGCATGGTCAATTCTTGTCACCCAATTTTGTGACCCCCAATCGATAACCACTTGAGCCACACCATCTATTCTTTATCAAATTGACAATTGGATCAGTTCATGCCTCTTAATACCAAATCCTAGCCTTCATGAACCATGATCCATGCAAAAGTCTTGGAACCTATCAAAACTAGACACATTGGCTCACTAAGTCATTTGACCTTCAGAATTCTCTAGAAGGATAGATAGCAACCCTTAAACCAGCCAATCCTCTTTGAATACCACCTCCATGGAAGGGAAAAGGTGATCCTTTTAGCTCTTTTGAAATATTTTGAACTCTTGGCATCTTTTCTTAGTTTACATCCTCTAGCCTAAGAATTAGTTTAGAAAATTGGAAACTTTTGGGAAACCCTACTGCCATGACTTCTCCCAACCTCTCTCCAGCCCTCCAAAGCCTTGAATTCACCGTTTAAGACCTCCAAGAAATCAAGATCTATACAATCCACTTCTCCAAGCCTAGATCTATAGTCTAGATACCAGAAAGTCCAAGATCTTGAATAAAGGAGCAAGGAGCCTTTGAAGAGCATCTCAACAAAAAGGGGGGCCTCAAAGTGCCGTCTCCAAGAAAAAGAGCACCCTGGAACCACCACCATATCGGTTTGAGATATGCTTCCCTTTCCCCCCCTTTTCTTTGAATCTTGTGAATTTTTAGATCAATAACATGTAATTCTCTGTAATTAATTGCTCTGTGCTCAATGAATAAAAATAGACTCAATTCCATGAGTTTTCTTGAGTTGCTAGATTAATTTCTTGCTTATTTTCTTGTTCTTTTCTTGAATTTTCATTTTGATTTGTATGTCTAGGTAAAGGACGGCCCCCTGACCTCATGCTCAAGCCATCCTTGGAACCCTAAATCAGAACCCCTAAACCTTAAATGCAACCAGATCTGAGGTCGACAAGGATTTTATTTCGGCTGTATAGGCAATGCCTATGAACACCAATCAACTGGGCATTTGCAGTCATGCCCTAGTCCCTAACAAGTCTTTCCTTTTTGGTTGTTTTTTAGTTTTCTTTTTTTTTTTTTTTTTTTTTTGACCTAGACAAAACAACAAAAAGGTGGTGGCAACTCCAAAAGTTTTAGGTAGTAGAAATTCTTGAGCGGTCCAGTCAAACTGGAAATCAAATAAAACTCTTTACAGTTCAGATAATGGGAAAGGTAGTAGAAATCATATTCTAAAGTTTTAGGTTTTAAAAAGTAGGTTCAGTATTGACCCTTGATGGAATATGTGGTCCCATTGCTTGTAGAGTGAGAAAAAAATGAATAAATGCAGTGTCATTTCAAAAAGGAAGCAGAAGTTTTTGAACATAAATGGGACATCAACAAACCTGCTTTATAATTCAGATAATGGGAGGTAAAAAAATCATATTCTAAAGTTTTAGGTTCTAAAAAGTAGGTCCATTGTTGACCCTTAAATGAACCTCCTATTGCTTGCACATTTTGACAACAATGGATAATTTTCACACAAATGTGAAAAAAAGAGAGAATGCAAAGTCAAAGATATGATCTGAAATCAATTCTTCAGCACTATGGATGAAAAGAGGAATCAAATCACAAAAACAAGATTGGTTTTCTAGGTCAAAATTGAACACAAGATGAATAACTCCACTATTTATTGCATAATGATATGAAGAAACATTAAAGCAGAAATGAAAGACAAAAACAGCAGGCTGAAAAAATAAGGAGGTAAATAAAGGAGGGAAGGCACAAGAAAGATGGTTGAGATAGTGGAGAAAATGATCTGAACCTGGCCTAAGCCCCCTTTTTTTTTTCAATCAATCAAAAACAGGAAAATGAACCGCGTCAAAAAGATGGTCACAACATTTTCTTAAAACCCTAACAACTTCAATGCAGACTGATATATCTCAAAATAGATTCAAATCATTACTTAGAACATGGAAAAGAAGCCAGAAAGACATAAAAGCCCTAAGTAAATCACAGCAACAGTGTGATGAGTGTAGTTTAGTACTGTGCTTAGTACTATAAGCAGTATATGCTACAGCCTACAGGAATGCTACAGTACTTGGCTCCTAAAGACTTTCAATGTAAACACAACTCCTCCTAGAAACTTGGACTCTTGGAGTCTTTAACCAATGAACAACATGGGCTGCTTTATGAAAACTAAAACTCTAAAAGCATGCTAATTTTATACCCAAGGCCTGGATATGGACTAAATAGGCCTTCTTGGCCCAGTTCGACATCTAGCCAAAGCAATGAGCTCTTGGCATCTTTTAGGTTCTCTTGCATCCGGGGAAGTGATCCCAATTGTCTTTGACACACTTGTGCCACTCCTTGTGCTCATTCTAGCCACCTTTGGTCATTCAGTGCTATTCTTCAATGTTTGATTGCCATGCATACACCTTCCGAAGGTTTGGTTGCATGGAACAACAACAAGCATCACTGTAAGGGCCTGTTTGGATGTTTGATTTCCTTATCTGTTGGATAAGCAGCCATAAGATGGAGTTCCAGAGGAGAGGAAACACAAGAAAGAAATTCGAGGGATCATGGGCAACACTGGAATGCAAAATCCCAATGGTTCTGGACAAAATCATCCTGATAAAAGGTTGACTTATTATATCCCTAACAAGTGAGGAAAATAGACTCCACCAACCCTCCAATCTCAAAGAATCCTTTGTAGTATTGGTTCCCTTCTATATATAGTTTTCCACGGAGAATAATATATTTGCAGATCACAGATTTTCCTGTTCAAACAAGCCCAAAAGGAATGGAATGATAGAAAGAGCTCTACAAAAGCAATATCATCATATGGCAACATAAGATAGCAAAAATTATAGCAGTCAACTCCTTAATGTCATGATGAAGGTGCATCAAAACCCAAAAAAGGGCTTCTAAACATGGAGAAATTGACATCGTGTAATGATAAATGTGGTACAGACCTTATTAGTTGTATAGACTAAAGTCTTAAGATAAGAAAGTTGTGCTCAGTGGCCCACCTAGAAAGTAGAAACACAATGTATAACCTGCTCCACATGAAGATGGAGCATCCTTTGGGTCCATATTCATGATAGAGGTTGAGATGTCAAGAAAAGTCTAACAGTTTCTATTTTATGCTGTTCAACAATTGCTTCATAGGCCTGATTTGTCTTTTTTTTTTATGTTTCATTAGAAGATGGGTCTTAGATGGAAAAGAATCTAGGAGATCTAGTTTTCACATTATTACAGTGCGAACAGTACATGCTATTGTAAACATGGCCAGTTACGAATTCTAGTAAGAGTAAAGAGTTAAATAGGCGGTCGATTTGTGAGATTCTGAGAGGATATCTTTCTATATCTGTAAGAGCCCTATATAACTTAAATGGAAATTTTCTAGGGGGCCATCTGAGTGTATAAGAGTACAGAAAATACAATTGAAAGGTCAGGTTTATGAAACTTTTTGAAGGAAAATAGAGTGCGTGAAGCCTGGTTGACTGGTTCCCTTCCTTTCTCCTTTCTCTCTCTATCTCTTCTCACTTTCTCCTTTAATTCTCATTCTCTCCATTGGTTCAGTTGTCCTTCTCTCTCTTTCTTTCTCTACACCTCTTCTCCTTTTCTGGTTTATTTCTAATTCTCTCCATTAATCTATTCCCCTATCCCTTCTTATTCTTCATCTAAATCATTTTCTAATGATTCAATTATTGATGCTATTGGCTGAATTTACCAGCAAATTGTTAATCTTTCTTTGACTGTTTCAAGGATATAAGGTTGCTGATTTTTCTATGTACTAAAGTTGATCTCTATCAAACTATCTTTTTAATAGCTGAGATAATTTCTGTGTTGAATAGTTGCTATTTGCTGGTTATTTTAAACTGCAGGTGATTTGATAATCCTGTTGGCTGAGATATGATTAGATGATAATTGCTAATCAGTTAGCCAAGCCCTAGTATATTGTTATTCTAATCCCATCTACACCGCCACACCTAGAATGCACAAAAGCAGATTTTTCTTGATTAACAGCTATTACACCCTGATTTCGCATTTTATCAATGACTGCCTGGATCTCAAATTCTAGAATGCAGGCACCTGAAAAACTTATAATCTTAATCTAGTCTTGTTTTCAAGTCCCCTAACATACTGTAGATCAATTGTTCCTTTATAACATGGCATCAAAGACGAATGTTCCTATCTTTTCATTCATTTTCCTTTTCCTCAATCTATTCTCTCCTTATTTATTTCCCCTCCCAAGCATGCATCAAACAAGGAATTATGTTTTAAGATCGATGCTCTCCATTAGGATGTCAAATATGAGATGAAGGTTTTTGGGCAGAGATGTGATGGTATGACATTTATTAAAATGACCTAGCATCAACAAAGGCTACATTGCAAGCAACAGCAGTAGCCCAAGGTGTTGGACAATATGCTGATGCAAGTTTGTTATTTCTGGCCTTCAACCTCAACAAGCCATGAAACAAATCATTCCAGTGCAACCATAAATCCAGTTATATGAAGAACCACAAATCAAAATAATTGCAAATGAAGGTCCATTCAACAAGAATCCTATGATCAACGATATATCCACAAAAGGTCCTAGAAGCAGCAATCTTTCACATCAAGAGACTTCTATTGAAGATGCATCATGCCTAGAGAATCCAAATGAGATGAGTAAAAACCCTAAAGATACAACTGTAGAGCAATTTCCAATTGATTAATACATGGATGATAGATCAATTGATCAAGGAACGCAGCTGTTCCAAAGCACTTCAAAGGTATATTTCTTGCTCATTCTGCAGATTCCAAAGGAATGCTATCAAACGGGTCATCAAAAGCTTTGGGCTTATCAATTGGAGAGTTCCACAACAACCAACTAGTGACATTCTAGCAAGAAAGTCCTACTTGGACCTCCATTATCTGATCTTAAAGACTCAATGGTAGATCAAGCTTCTGGGAGACATCCAGATGATTTCTAGGACAATATCTACACCACAGAAGTGAATGATGCAAGAGCATTTTTTGGGTCCATACTCATATAGGGTTGGAGTTTGATTTGATTTTGATTTTTAGGGTAAAAAAAGTCCATCAGCTTCAGCCTCTTTTCCATTGTATTTGGTTCGGAAATTGTTGAGGACTAATTATCTATTTTATTTCTTTCTTAGCTGATAGGAAAGCATTTAGGAGATTTACTGTTCATGTCACTGTAGCACAAACACTATATGCTAGAGTAATCATGACATGTTAGAAGATCCACTGCGAGTCAAATGGGTGGTCAATTAGTGAGATCTTGAGGTGATATGTTTCTACATTTGTAAGAGCCTAGAGGCGTACAACGAGTCCAGTAAAGCCAACTAAAGGTCATGTATGTGGGAGTTATTGAATCATAGTCTAGCATGGAAAGGTTGCGATCGTTATTCTTGTAATATAATGTCCATTATGGTGAAAGGTACAAAATAATGGCTGGCTAATGGCCATGATTTAAACTCCCTCTATTAATACATACAACACAACAGGAAGCCCGTAAAACAATTACCAATAGACAATATAGTTGAAATGGCCCCTTTGTCTTACCCAGGGTCCCTACGAAAAATGGCAGAATCTGATGAATAAGGACTACCATTCTCCATTAGATGGATCCAACCCATTCAAAGAGCTTTAACCTCTTCTCAGGTAGCTATATCATCTTTCCTATCTGCTTATAAGACTTGTGAGTATGCGCAGCCACCATTCAATTCCATTAGCAAACTGTATATATTCCTCCTTCCAACAATTATTAAGAAGATATTTATCCTCAACAACGAATATTGAGTTCATCTTCCAAAGACTCCAAAACTTCTAGTTGTGGCAAGACTTAAAAATGACAGGAGACCAAAACATCACTTGTGCAAAACAAGTGATTTTTTCCCTTGAGTAAAGGTCGATTTGGCAAAGACAAAGAGATGTTCTATCAACAATACCTGAGGTATCAATTGTCCCATGTACAAAAGGTTACCCCTTTAGTGTGCAGCATTACAATTAAATACCGAGTAAAACTAGTCAACAAGTAAATAGGAGTTCAACATCCAGAAGCATATATCAATCAATCAATCCAGTTGGTTGCGTGATGATTTTTATACAATTTACAAAAATTCATATCAAACTAGTTGAGAAAGCGGAATCAGAAAGCTCAAACTGGAAGAAATAAAGAAATAAACAAAGCAACGAAAAGATGGATTAGGGAGTTGGAAGAACCGGACCTCCATTCGCTATCCCCGTATGGAGAGTAGTAATCGTAGCTGACATCGTCTCTATTGACGCAATTGAACATGAGAGCCGCCAGGGACGCGAAGATTCCTGGGAAATTGCGCCCAGAGAGGAAACCCTAATAAGCGCCGGAAGTCAACAAGAGCATCGGATTTAGGAAAGGAAGGGATTATCGGGTGGCGTACCGGGGAGGTAATGGAGGAAGGAGACCTTGACGGCGCTGCAGACGACGGCGTCAACCCAAAACCACCAG
Organism: Elaeis guineensis; assembly: GCF_000442705.2. Taxonomy (NCBI): domain Eukaryota; kingdom Viridiplantae; phylum Streptophyta; class Magnoliopsida; order Arecales; family Arecaceae; genus Elaeis; species Elaeis guineensis. Next base: position 338,882 of record NC_026005.2, read on the forward strand.
CCGGCGCCGAACACGGCGCCAGCAATACCAGGGCCCATGATCTCCCACATGAGCGACAGATTGTCCATGGATTCGCGTCGCTCGCTCGCTCGCTGAACCCTTGTTTTTCTCTCTGATCTCTAATCCTCTCTCTCTTTTAAAAGGGTTTTACGGGGTATCGTCTTTCGTTCAGGCTCTCACTGGCTGTGTCGCTGTTGCTTGCGCTGACCTTTCCCTCGGCGGAGTCGAGCATCCAGCACCGGCTTAGGGTGGTTAAAATAAGAAAAAATTATCTATTGATCCCTGGATTGATCTGGAAGCATTTTAAGTCCCTGAATCTCCCAAGTGAAATAAAATCATCCTGAACTTCATAAAAAGTTAACTTTAAATCCCTACTATCCACTCAAGTCAGTCATCTACTGCCGTTTAAATCTATGGAAATGACAAAAATGCCTCCGGATAATTTTAGATAATTAGTTACATAAGTTTATATTCAGATTACACAAATACATACCTTGATTATATGATCGTTTGATCCGATTTTCTAATTTTTATTTCTAATTATACATAATAAATTTTTAATTACCTGGATACATGGTTTGGTTACAAGAATTAATCTTTTCCTCTAAAACCATCAAAGGGCACTTTTGTCATTTTTATAGACTTAAATGGCAGCATGTGACTTGGGTGGATGACATGGATCTAAAAATAACTTCTTATACAGTTCGGAGAGATTTTATTTCACTTAGAGATACAAAGACTTAAAAGTAAGTTCAGATCAATTGAAAGACCTATAGATAATTTTTTTAAAATAATTATAAAATAATATAATATGTTTCCAAAAATAATTCTATTTTTCTCTTGAAACTACACGGAGATATGATTAAATTATTCCATCTTTGAAGATAATACAAAAAAAAATTATTTATTAACCTTAAAAAAATATCAGAATAATTTTTAAAAATATGATTAAACCTAATGCATCGTATGTATATTTTGAGCATTTGATACAATTTGTTTACACCATCACCAATCTAAAAGTTAGATCCGCAAATGAAATTTTTGGAAGACTCCTAAATTTATTGTCTATTTAAAAAAATAAATTTGACCATTTTTTTGTAAATCAATATCATGTTGATTTTCATGCAAAGTTAGTTTCAAGATATTAAAGCATGACCATCATATTATTTTCTTTGAAAAATAAGGGATCCAAATCAGTCAATGGACCTCTATAGTTAATTGTAGCCAATGATCATTCTTTTTACTTAGTCCTATCCTACTCAATAAAGGATTAAATTATTGTCTAATTTTTTTTTAAAAAAATCTTTTATAAGAAAATTCTTTTTGGGAATATTTTGAGACCCAGGGACCAAGTTACAAAATTCCTTGTTTATCCATCAAATGAACCAAAAATGAATCATAACATTAACACAACATTATTAATATATGAATTAATTAATTACTATAACTTAAAAATAGGTTAAAGTTATAAATTATTAGATAGTGCATGAGCCAATGGGGTGTTTTGGTTCCTTATATATAGCTAAAATTAAAGGAAATAGTATCCCAAAGGTGATTTTCACATAATTAGTTGAGTAGAAGTGGTCATCAAGTATCCAATTTATATTTTGATATCCCAAAAAAATGACAAGATAACTTCTATTCAATATGATCAGAAGTTGTATCGAGAGTTTTACTCATTAAAGATCATTAGAATTGAAGTTTGTAAATTACTTAAAGTGATTTTAGACTATCTTGTTAGAAGTTATTTTAGAATTCTTTTTAGAAAATCATTTACAAATTAAGCATTTATTTGGCTGTTTTATAAACCAAAAACTCAAAAGTCATTTGGCGATTTAACTTTTTTTATTTTAAGTCATTTACACCGGATCAAATAAGCATTTAGTTGTAAACCCACTTTTCTATACTTCTACCAGAATTATCATAAATCGAATAACTAAATAGAGGTTTGACATATTGTAATAATAGAGAAGGCATACTTTTTAATAAAGAAGATGAATTAAATGGTATAGTGATTGTTTTCTCTTTGCTTTACACACTTGAGAAAAGAGATGATCATGAACCAAAAAAAAGGAAGGTCATGTATAAACCAAAAGAAAAAAGATTTTTGATTTTGGTATCCAACGGAAGGGAAGCGTGACTAGGAAAGAAAAAGAGAAGAGAGAGAAAGAGAGAGGGAGGGAGGGATAGAGGTCATCCATGGTAGAAGATCTCAAACATGAGGCATGAAATGAGAATAACAGGGAGAGAAGTATAAAAGAAATGAGATATTAGAATTGGAGAGAACATAGAGGCCATTTGTCATTGAAGCTTAGAGTAAAGCTATTGAAGTTACCTATGAAAATCATATAATGTAATAGACAAATAGAACAACATCTCAATCTTAAGTGCATGAAAGCCTAAGCCACCTTCTAATGTTTATGCCTCAATATCTTATACAAATAAAAATTCTCATGATCCTAGAGTCATTCAAAATGATTATTCAAATAATTTTTAAATGGAAACATTTTCTTTAAGGAATTAGTTTAGAGGGTTTGGACAATAGATTTAGCTAGTTAACATTTCAAATTTTTCTTTTCATTTTGCATCCTCCTAGGCCATCAAACATAGGAGTGAAAGTGCATCGAATATTATCCATCCATATCTATTTTCATATCTGAATCTATTTAGATATAGACAGAAATTTGAGTATCCAACTAATATCCACATCTATATGGATTCCGTCAAAGAAAAATGGATATGGATATAGATAGACAATTATCTGATCCATATCCAAATATCTGATTGTACTTATAATCTTATTTAATTTTATATAGTACTCATTAACTTTTTAAAAAAATATACAACCATATTAACATACTATTAACATGATTTATTATCTATTTAGTAATATCTTTGAATCTATAGTCATAAAGTTTAATTGTCCGACTTATATTCGTATTTATTTCTATACTTTCAGTATCCAATTTGTTTTCATATCCATTTAAAATAAATATGGATATAATTTTTTATACCTAACTAAAATTTGTATCCATATTTATATTCATCAGAAAAAAAAATATGGATATGGATATATTGGTATGTGATCCATAATCCAATCTCCACCTTAGTTGAATGGTATATCATCCATCATGGAGTGTGTCACGAGCTTGTTGACCAATCACTTGCCTATTAGCCCATCAAGAGCCAAACTAGTGGATCTATATAAAAGTTGAAACACCCATAAATATAAGGCCTATCAAATGCCCATCTAGAATCCTTAAAATATATGGTACTACAAATATGTTGTGATAGTGGTGGTGATGGTTTGCTATTTTATTTTGTTTCAATTTCATTAAATCCTTTACAACACTTTCATCATGGTCTTCGCACATTAATGTAGTAATTTGCATGACCTAATTCTTTAAAGAGCCATCCTTTTTATCTCTTATAATTGTACCATTTGTTTAGTTCTTTTGAAGTTGGAGGTCTTTGGCAATCTTTGAGGATGTTTCTTGTTGATATGCAACTAAGTTTCAAGCAAAAGTTACCAATGGTAAATGGGTAGCATTCTGATCTATATAGACCTTGTACATAACTTATTTAATTAAATTATGAGTTTCCTAAACAATTGAATTTGATGGTACAAATCATAATCAATCTATTTGACCTCATTAAATAATTCTTAGCAATGCCACAACAACTACGCTATACTGAATTGTCAATAACAAGTGAATTTAAATACTTGAAATTACAAAGAAAATTTATCATGGAAAGGATATAATACCCAAAGTAGGATAAAGTTAATACTAAAATGGGTTCACACATTTCACATTCTTGTGGTTGGAAAAAAGTAACTGTTGCAGATGACATTCATCCCGGGCTGGAGGCTTTGGAGTATAATGAAGCCCGATGAGTCGATGATGGCCGAACCTGCAAAAAAAGTCTCTGTCAGAGGTTGCTTCAGTGGAGACTCTCTGACGCTCAAGTTAAATTTCTCACAACAGAAGAAGAAGAGTGAGTATTTTGGAAGAAGAGAGGAGGCATCCCTTTTTGGGATCCCCTATTCACCTTTTTATATGTGAGGTTGGAGCCTTCGAGAGAGAAAAAATCATCAGAGATATTTTATCTCTCATTAATATCTTTGAAAATTGTGCCTGGCAATATCATTTCATGGCACATGGGGAGCCATCTCCGTTAATGGTATGGGCTGACAAGCAGTGGCGGGAGAGCATGAAGGACTGACTTTACTCATAATTACCCCCATTTATTAAAGAGATTGATGTGACGGGCCATAAGAAAGCCTTATGGGAGCTGACGGCTGAAGCTGATAATAGAGGCCGATATCAGGATCAGAGGTCGAAGATCAAAGGTTGAGGTGGGATCGGACGTGCGCGGAGAGGATAAGCATCCTCGGACCAAAGCAGGATGTGAAGATGCATCCTCTCCCTGCCACTTTTTCTCTTTTATTTTCTTGTTTGTCTTGTTATGCTGCTTATGGGGGGGATAAGTCAAGGGGGAAGAGGCAATCAATGCCTCTATCAGATCTGGTTCAGAAGTCTTCTCCCATGTCTTTGGCTAGTACCAAAATACTCCCAACACTAACCCCCCCACTCTTGATTCCGAGTCATGATTGGGTCAGAGGAAGGGAGTGCCATAAATTTGTTGAACATGTGCATAGGAGTTTTTCTTCCCACTTGTTGCTTTTATTGTGGCTCGATTTTTATAAGTAAGCAATTAGTAAAATATTTTAGATGAAAATTTCTTACTTTGTTTGCTTCCTCCTTACTGAGTGGGGTCTTTTACTCTCCTATTGATGAGAGGGTCGGCAACCAGCACAGGGGCTAAGGCCGCCATGAGACCCGTAGGCTAAGGTGGGGATCGAATGAGTGCAGGGCACACGAACACTTACGGGCAGAAACTAGGTAAACAGGTTTGGCCACTCCTTGCTCTTCTTCTCCCGCCACCTTTTCTCTATCCACCCCTTCTTTGCTTTGTCTTGTGTAACTTATGGGGAAATGGGACAAGTGGGAGGAGGTATCAATGCCTGTGTTAGGCTCACATGATCCAGGGCAACTCTTGAAGCCAATAGGGCTACATTTATTAATTACATGAGTTGACTTTGAGAGAATTAGAGAATGGTATGGCCTCACCCCCCTCTTGACCACCCACATATTTTAGCAAATGAATGTGACCGGATCACAGAAGAATGCCTCAAAGTTATCGTAATAAGCCATTAACTTTAACGAGCTAATTTGGGGACTTCAAAAGAATGTTGTCGGATATGGGGGCCGAATCAAGGATTGGAAAGAGTAGACCTTGGGGGCTAATCATGCATTGCCGGATGGCGTGATTTGGTATGAACCGAGCTGATCACCTATAGGCAGTTGTTTGCATAGATGGCTCACTGAAGAGCATCATGATTCAGGAGGATTAATTTTTCTAGAATATTTTAATATAGTCATTGGTATGACAGATGATTAGGAGTAAGGATCGGTCCAAGATCCTTAGAGAAGAAGCTTGAGTCGTGGTATCCCCTGGATCAGTATCTAATGTCTGGATGTTGTATCCGGGCCAGTGGCTAAGGGTATGATCGAGGCAAGGATCAATCACCGAAATCAAGATAGTTGGCCGAAGTTGAGATCAGCCCCACAAGTCACAAGGATGTTTAATAAATAAGGATTGGTAAGATCTGATGTTAAGCTTTCAAATAGGCTATATTAGATGACTTCCTAAATAAATGTCTCACTATTCTGGGGTGGTGAATCTTTCATCAGGATTGTGCTCATTATTCTTCTCTGATGCTGTAATAATATTTCTGTATGCCATCTATCATGAATCCCCTTCTATTTCATATCTTCAGTATAACTGAGGTATCATCCTCCAACATATACCCTCTACTCCTTGGTCTGAGCCGAGATCAAGCTCAAAGAGTACGAACCAACACTTTACTTCCAGAGGCATGAATCAGATCCCAATTTTTTGATCGACATGACATGCCCGTAGTATTGCTAGTTGCTTTGCATTAATGGCTTGATTTGACTGATGTGTAGATACCTTGAATCACGTCTATGGCAGACAGCATCTCGAGTTGTGGCCAGTAAATTTTAGGCCCAGATGACATGGGTCCCCCTTCATAAAGCATTGTCTGCTTTAGCATTTATTGATAGCATATCTATAGGTTGCTTAAATTTTGATATTGTCATAATGGGTTCCCCCCTATTCACTTGAGATGATAGATCCTGTGCATGGCGAATTCATCCCAATTTCGGATGCTTAAAGCCGAACACAGGGGCCAAGAGAGCAACGATATCCCAATTGCGGCCCAGATGACTTCGGTGTCATCTGAGTTCGGGCGTGCAAGATAGTTCGGCACCGGGGAGGGTATGCATGCAGGAGGGATTGAGGCCGCTCACAGGGAGAGCTTGGAGGTTTGGACTCATAAGGGATCAACGCTATCGGATGAGGGTGCGCATCAAGAATTTTGACTCCAATGAGTCTGATCTTCAGGCGGTCGAAGTCAGTCCATGAAGAATCCTTTATTTATGCCTAGAGGAGATCTGCTCTACAGGGAGAGTCATGGTGATGGACGATTTCTCTCCATAGATCTAACAAAGGAGAGGGAGAAACAGTGAGCAGCGCCGTCAGAACTTAGGGAGCTCAGAGCCAGAGAGGACTTCAACCCCTCCATAGTTGGCCTCAGGACTAACCATGTTTTGGTGATGACGGCACCCAATGATCTTTCACCCGCAAGAAAGTCTGGCTTGCTTCAGTCAGCCCCTGCTTCAGGGCCGTCGTGGATGATCTTGGTGTCACCCGGAGCAACGTGCCAGAGGGTGGTTTTAGGAGCCTGAATCTGGATAGTTGCTACGAAGGTTCAATGTGGCCCGTCTCCTGGTGGCTCTGATGCAGCTGGGATGCACACGCAGGGACACTGGCAAACCCCGCGTGTGCGATCCTGGCACCACCTGTGATGGGATTCACTGGCAGTATCTGATGTTGCTCGGGCATAAGTTGGGCGGCATGGTCTCTTTGTCTAGAAATTGATCGATTGGAGATCTCCAACACCACCCGAGGATGAATTGGAGCTCGATACAGCCTGGGATCGACTGACTAGATGTGGAGTTTACCCTATTGCAGTCGATCCCCGATCGTGGGATGTTTTGGTGTTGAATAAATGTGCAAGAGGGGCACAAGGTCGCTAAATGCCGATTTTGCATCGGTTGGGCCTGCATATGTGATCGAAGCACCGTGATCCAGGAGATGTAGTGCCACCTATGTTTGCCCCCGAATGGCAACAAAGGTCGGGCATGCGAGATGAGCTACTGGCAAGAAAGCTTAGGTCAGGGAGCTTCGACCGTCTAGATCCAGGAGGGATCAGGTACACCGGCCAATGAAGCTTAGATTCGAGTCAGAAGAGACCGACGGCATCAGCGAATGGCTTAGATCCTATCCAAAATCGAATTGCCTGATGGGCATCCAAATTGCCCGGGGGAGGATCGGGGCTGCCTAAGATCGAGCCGATCATGAGAGTGTCGGCACCGATAGGAGATGGGATCAGCTACAAGTTTTGGTATTAGGAAGAGCCGCATCGACCGGGGCTTCAACGTCGGGAAGCATTAAGGTTTGCCACGGGTTCCGACTCTCAGAAGGACTGTGTGAATGTCCCTAGAGGAGAATTAGTGCCACCTGGAAGTGGGTTCGTGGGTGGCTGGCCCTAGTACCGTGTGGGATGGATCGGGCGGCGGGCGTCAATATTATCGGACAGGGTCACCAGATCAGTCAATAAGATTTAAGGATCAGTTTTTTTGGCAAGGTGCAATTGTTACTGAGAGTTGGATCGATTGCGAGGCCCCAAGTTTTGGCATCGACTAGGACACGCATGGAGGAGCTCAGTTGTGAGACAAATGAAGAGAGTGATGAGGGTGACCATTAGCTCTCTCTTCTCCTTGGAAGCAATTTCAGCACTAGCCATGGGCATGCATGGGCTTCATGCATGGTGGCATGGCACCTTGACAATGAAGAAGTCAGCAACGGTGGAACTCTGATCCCTCTATTCTTTGACTGATGACTCTACATGGCCTCATGTGTAAATGTCTGGCTACGACATTATGAGAAGAGATATGTGGATGATGTCGCGATATATAATTTATTAATTTCTTGTCTATATTGTCTTCTCGTCAATCGAGCACCTCCCATTATTTCTTCTTCCTCTTTAGGTTATGTCACTTGTAAAGGAAGATGGGACGAGAGAAATTAATTGCATGTATGAGACCCAAGTGTTCCAAGGGAAATCTCGAGCATATGCAGGATAAGTTTTGAAAGGTTATTTGAGGTCGGAGTCTGATCCTCAAAAGACTGCCTCCAGTGGCTTTTGGGATCTCGAGGGCCTGTGCAGGTACCATAGGGATTTGGAGGTCCTCCCCATGTTGTCTTGTTACTTTTAGGACCGTTCATGCATGTAAGAGGAATTGCGGCATATGCAGCCTCATCATGATCTGACGTCAAGCATGTGGAGCCTCTGCTTTTATAATCAAGTTGTTATTAATCAAAATACTTTAAATTAAAATTTTTTACCTTTGCATTTCAAACTTGAAAATACTCAAGTTTCGTATAGGTGGGGAGTGAAAAATCTCCACTGAAGAGTGGGAATCTTCCCCTCTGCTGAAGAGCGAAGTTGGGAGTCGGCGGCATCTTTGCTCTATCGAAACTTGATGGTATTTTTGCTCTATCAAGGCCCATTTTCTATCTCCTCTCGTTGGAGAGCGGGTTCTACCCACTGTTGAAGAGTGGGGTATTCGAAAGGACATCTCTCCAGGGGCCCAAATGGGCGCTAAAGGGGCCTCCTCTCATATTCGTTCAATCTTGGGGTTGACTCCAGTTCGGCATGGGTGTGCAGGGAGCGCGAGCGCTCATGGGCCACCTTGAAGCAAGGGTGTGGCACGTGCTCAGAGGAAAAACTTGCAGACTATCATTCATTCTTTTTTTTTGTCACCTTCTCCCTCCCCTCATTTCTTCTTCTTTATTTTTTTCTGCTGTCACTTATGATCGGGTGAGACTAGAGGGAAAGGACAAAGCTCCTCTTTCTTTTTCTTTCTTTTATCTTGTATGCTCTTTCTTTTTCCTTCTTCTTCTTTCTGTCTTGTCTTGCCACCTGTAGCACTAGGGGAAGATGCATTAATCCCCCATTAGGTTCGAATGACCCCCGAGGGAGATGTCGAAGCATATGCATGATGAAAAATGCTACCACGCATAGGGATCGCACTAGGGTGGCTTTGGATTGGACCGGTCTATGGGCTTCAGATCAGTTTAGATATGACTTCGAATCAACCTTAACTTCGGCTTCAGCCTTGATGTTGGCTTTGCCCTTAATCTTGATTTGGGAGCTCATAGGCCTATGGTCTTTTTCGAAAGGAAAGAAAATAAAAAAAATAAAAAATGAAGGCTTAAGAGTCTCACCATAAGAGCTTTGTAGATGACTCCTTTGGAGTTTATTCTTCTTGTTTGGTTGTGCATCTACCTGGATTTTTTAACCCAACTAGGATTGCCAAGGAGGACGTCAGCTGATTCATTTAATTTGTGGCCGCAACTGATTCATCTACACTGGTGTCATTATTCGAGGAATAAGTCATAAATGAAGCAATAGGGAGAGGCCATCCTTGTGCCTTCTGACCGTGCCATTCCATCCATCCTATCAGGGTGGGCATCAAAGATTTTTTGCCCCTATTAAATATCTTCGAGAGCCATGCTTGGCCTTCCAACTTTCTCAAGTTGGGTGAATAACGTCATTTCGTGGCACGTGGGGGGCTACACCCATTAATGACCTAAGTTGATAGGTAAAAGCTTGAAAGTATGGCTTTTGCAGCTACCCACTCATTCCAACAAGATAATGTGATGGGTCTATGCAAAGCTCCTTGGGGCCATCATAGCGAGCCTTTGGATGCATTAATTTAAACAAGGGGGAATGGGCTCCAACAGCTGATCGTGTTTTAGCAGGCAATAAAGTCGACACGGATGTTTGAATCGGGGGCTACGGCCAAAATTGAGACTAATGGTGAAAGCCAAATTCGGCGGTCGAGGCACGGATAGGGGAAACAAAACAATGGCCAAGGTGAGTCGGCAGCTGATGAGGATAGAATCGAAGGTAGATGGAGACCCTCCAGCGTCGGTCAGAGTGGGCCGGTCAAACTGATGATGCTTTGGACCTCTGATTCATATGCATTCTCGACCCAAGCAAAATTTTTTCGACACCTCATGTTTTTGGCCAGCATGAAATTATTAGAAATCGATAATTTCATGCATGTAGTTGAAAACTTTTTGATCAAACACGCAACAGAACAGATCTAGATAAAATTTTTTAATCTAATATGCATCAAATCAGATATAAAAACTATCCAAACAAAAATTTTATGACATGCATGCAATCTAAAAATTAAATCATAGATCACATCTGTGAAGTGTGGATCATATCTACTATACAAATTGAGATCAAATCTCACCTTTGCATGGGTTGAAATACATCGCAACCGATGATCTGTGGATTTGATGAGGTTCCTCAAGCCATACAATTGTCCGACCTTCATAGGTATCCACACGAGGTACTTTATCTAACCAAAGGTTGTCGAAGTCATCGGGGTGCTAGTTTCCTAATAGACTTTCCTCTTGATGGTTGATCTGGCTCCTCTTTCAAATCTCTCGGACTCCTCTAAAGAAGAAGAAGGACCTATTAGGAGGAATAAGAGGTGGTGAAAGATGTAGAGGAGAAAATCCTTTTTCTCTCTTTTCTCTCTTCCCAAACCCAACAAACAAACCCTAAAAATCCTAGGGTTTTTTCTACGTGCCAAGAAGTAGGCCGACCCCTCTTAGAACCCACACCCCAACCCTTTGTCATGCTAAAAGACTCATGGAGACTTTCTCATGATAAAATTCTGATAGGATTCCATGCAAAAACAAATCCTCTTTTATGGTAGGAGTGTAATAAAGTTTGGATAAAACCAAACTCCATCGAAACAAGGGATTAGGGTTTATCTTGCTTCAACTTGAATTCAAAACAATTTTGAATTAAAATCAAATAGATATATATCCATATATGGAATGGAATAAATGGAGCGACATTCCTTCAAGTTAGCATGAAAACACTCACAAAAAAAATAAATGGCATGAGAATAGTCGGCATCCAGAAAAAGGTGGCGCAAGGGAGGAAGAGTCCATTCTTATCAAGACTCTAAGTTTCCTTATTTGATCCCTAACCAAATCACATATGGTTAGGCCCAAACAAATAGGTAAATCCAATCCAATTAGGCACCTAATTACCTTAATCAAATCCTAATCAAAACAGAATTTAATTGAGTCCAAGTCCTGATCAAATCAGAAATTAATCTCCCTTATAATTGGATCAAATTCGATTCAAGTCAAACTAAATCTCATTCAATTAGATTTAATCCAAACCTCATTGCTCAATCAAATTAAGCCAATTAGCAATTCAATTGCTAATTAATCCTTCTATAATTCACTAATACTTAGTGAATTACTTAATTACAATTTTTGCTCAAGGTTATTCATCAATCAAATTGATAATTTTATCCATTAACGATTCATAATCGTTAATCAACCATCTGATCAGATAAGAATCTCTTTTATGTGTGACCTCATATATTCTATTCTGTCTGGTAGTGAGATATATTGTGATCTCTATCACAATATCATCGAAACTCTTTTTGATGGATTGGAATAATTTCAATTATACCTTTCAAGGGTCATCAATAATCAAGACGACGCTCGATGAGTCTCAAAGTTGATCAATGACACCTAGCAGTATATAGTGACAATCTAGTAGAATAAAAGTATTGAATCTCTATGTGCAATTACTGTGTGATTCAATCTTTCTATCATGAGTTCCTATTAGATGGAGGTCATGAAAAATTTGTCAATTCCATCGTCAGTCATATGCAAGATTGGCTCGACTCGAATTTATCTATGAATCTCGTGGAAACTCTTTTCCACCATTCATACATACTTTGATCAAAGACTTTGTTGGGTATAAAATGCCCACAGCCGAGGTCCTCAGTGGAATCGACTACACAACAACTTCGCCCAGACTCCTACGGGAGCCGGGCTCCGTCACCGAGAACTCCAACAGCTTCAGCCGCAAGCAGACTCCGCCCGAACTCCTATGAGAGCCGGGCTCCACCGCCGACATCGACTACAGGACAGCTCCACCCAGACTCCTATGGGAGTCGGGCTCCGTCCTCAGCATCAACTGCTGGTAGGCCTCGTCCGGACTCCTACGGGAGCCGGACCTCCCCTCTGACTTTAATTGCAGGGAGACTTCGCCCGGATTCTTATGGGAGCCGGGCTTCATCCTCGACGCCAACAACTTCAGCCGCAAGCAACTCCGCCCAGACTCCTACGGGAGCCGGGCTCCACCGCCGACATCGACTACAGGACAGCTTCGCCCGGACTCCTACGGGAGCCGGACTCCGTCCTCAGCGTCAACTGCTGGTAAGCCCCGTCCGGACTCCTACGGGAGCCGGACTTCGCCGATAACTTCAGCTGCGAGCAGACTCCGCCCGGACTCCCACGGGAGCCGGGCTCCGTCCTCAACATTAATTGCTGGTAAGCCTTGACCGAACTCCTACGGGAGCCGGACTTCGCCTTTAACCTTGACTGCAGAAAAACTTCGCCCGGACTCCTACGGGAGCCGGGCTCCGTCCTCGATTCAACGGCTGCAGACAGTCTTCGTCCGGACCTCTACGGTGGTCGGACTCTGACCACTGCCGAACTTCAGCCGACAGATCAGCACTCCCAGGCCACGATCGCGGCCACGATTCTGCTACATTTCCTGCGGCGGATTCCGCGCAGCTCCACCACTCCCTGACAGGCCGCAGTAACAATCGTAGCACTGCTCCACTCCCCATGACGGATCCCGCGCGGCTCCATTACTACCTGACCAGCCACGATAAACGGCCACGATCTTGCTCCACCTCCTGCAACGGATACTGCGCGATTCTCCCATCCACTGGCAAGTCACGACGGCAAAACGCCGCCCCACTTCATGCGGCAGACTCCACGTGGCACGCCCCAGCGATAGCCACGGATCCATTCCACTACGCTTCACAGCAAACTCCGCCTGACCCTGGGCAGTCCACTGCCAGACGGTTACAAACGTCGCCATCAATTCGTTGCTTCCTCCTCCTATAAAAGGGGACCCAGATACGTTATTCGATAAGCTCATTTCTTATTTCAAAACTCTGCTAAATTCTCCGTTCGAGCACTCCATTCTTGTTGAGGCAGAGAACTGACTTGAGCGTCGGAGGGTCTTGCCGGAGCAACCCCACCTCCGGTTTAGACTTCTTTTGCAGGTCCCGGGGCGACCGCGACTTTTCCGACTCCAGCTTCTCCGGCGCAAGCAGATTTTTGTACCAACAGACTTCTTGAACTCAGTCTTGCGAATCATATAGGACTACTCTTTTTCTATCAAGATCGATAGATTCTATCTAAGTACATTCTACTCCAAACAGCGAATCTGAACCTACTGTAGCCAACATATATAGTAAGAATCCGAATGGCTAGGGATCAAGAGAATATGCAATCAAACTCAGTAGCTTCGCTGCGAATAGTCAATATACTGCAGGTTAAAGAATCACTCACATCACTGCAGCATCAAGAAGACTATTAATGAGTGAATAGATATCCAAATAATTTTTTATATTGATCACACTCAGTGCAAGTTGTTCTCTAACAACCACCGACACTCTCATCCTAGTATCCCTACATCACTGACTCGAGACTCATCTATCCAGAAAGAAGGTGATCTGTACACCGATCTTAGATAGATTGATTACTGTCCTCCATGATGATTCTTTGATCGAAAATATTTAAAAACTAACTACTAATAATGTATGTCTCAAATTCTTAACTTCTTGAGAATATATAAAATCATCTTTGATAATTTATAGGATAAATCATGGATACATAAATATGATTAAAAATAAAAATATTTTTTTATTAATAATAAAATTTTATAAGTATAAGAATAGGTCTTGAAATTACAGTGCTCCTATTGATCTTTTTGTACATACACGGCTCTTTATTTTTTATAAAATCAAATGATTTGATCACATCATTAAAGTAAGTATTCTAACTTTGAGATGCTTGCTTAAGTCTATAAATAGATCTTTGTAGCTTGCAGACCTTGTGATCACTATCACTGGATGTAAAATTTATAGACTGCTCAATATAGATATCTTCCTCAAGATATCTATTTAGGAAAGTAATTTTTACATCTATCTGTCAGATTTCGTAATCATAATAAGTTGCAACAGCAAACAGAGTCTGGATAGATTTCAGTATGATCACTGACGAAAAAATTTTTTAGTAGTCAATACCTTCACATCGACTATAACCTTTCGCTACCAGTCTTGTCTTATAGGTCTCTATATTACCATCCGTTCTAATTTTTTTTTGTTAATCTATTTACACCCAATAGGTACAATACCTTCAAGTAGATCTACTAAGGTCCAAATCTGGTTGGAATGTATGGAGTCAATTTCTGACTTCATCATTTTCTTCTATTTCTCGGAGTTTATATCTAACATCGCTTCATCATAGATTTTAAGATCATTTCTAATGTCCTTATCCCTCATAAGAAATACTTCCTCTAGATCCTCTGTAAGTATACCTAAGTACCTTTCAGAAGGATGAAAGATCCTACTAGATCTACGAGGTGGAAGAGGTACCACATCTACTGGTTCATAATTGGATTCAGATTCTTAGACTCGATGCTCTTCAAAAAAAAATTTTTCGAGGTCAATCTTTCTCCCACTGTCTCTGTATTAAATAAACTCTTTCTTCAAGAAGATGGCATAATGACTTACAATCATATTATGATCCTCAGAAAGATAAAAATAGTATCCCATAAATTTTTTAGGATATCCTATAAAACGAGCCCTAATTGACCTAACATCTAATTTATCAGCCTGTTGTCACTTGACATGGGTCGGACATCTCCAAATTTTGAGATAATCAAGAGTTGGCTTCTTACCATTCATAACTCGTATGGTGTGGTAGAAACGGATTTAGAAAAAATCTTATTCAAAAGATGAATCATAAAAAATAACGCATATCCTCATAGAAAAATAAAAAGATATGTGAAGCTTATTATGGATCAAACCATATCTAATGGATCCGATTCTTCCTTTTGGATATTCCATTGAGCTGAGGCATCCCTAGGGGTGTCCAATGTGAGAGAATATCGTTATCCTTAAGATAGATCCAGAATTTTCTACTAAGATATTTTTCTCCTCAATCTGATCGAAGAATTTTTATGAATTTTTTGATTTATTTCTTTATTTCATGTCTAAACTCTTTGAACTTTTCAAAAGTCTGAAACTTATGATGCATCAAATACATAAATCCATACGTGAGTAATCATCAGTAAAGATTATGAAGCAGAGATAGCCACCCCTGGCCTATACATCGAATGGACCACATATATCAATGTGCACCAGGGCTAATATCTCAATGGTCCTTTTTCTTTGTCCTATAAAGCGCAACTTAGCCATCTTTCTTTGAAGACATGACTCACAAACTTGATAAGATTCAAAAGTCAATGATCTGAGAAGGCCATCTTTCTCCAATTTGTTAAGTCCGTCCTCTCCAATATGGCCTAGCCTAAGGTGTCACAATATTTCTGACTAATCCTATCTCTAGATCTCATAAACTCTACGGTATTTACTATTTACTCGTTAACATTAACACTTGCATCTATATGCAAATGATAAAGACCATCTATCAAATAGATACGTGCAACACATTTATTTTCAAAATAAATTATGCATAAGTCTTTATTAAAATGGAAGTTGTAATTATCCTATGCTAGCATAGATATAGAAATCAAATTTCTACTAACTATAGGTACATAATAACAATCTTTTAATATTAAACTAAATTCTAATGGTAATCACAAAGAGTATGTCCCGATGGCTACAGCAGCAACTCTTACCTATTGCCGACTCGGAGAGTAATCTCACATTCTCTCAACCCTCTAACTTTCTCTAAATCCTGCATAGAAGTACACAACTGTGCATTCAAATCAGAATCTAGAATTCAACTGGAAGAAGAGAAAATCGTTAGATTGTTTCAATCATGAGTAAATCAGATGTGCCTTTAAAAGGCACATCCTGGTTGAGGACATAAGTCAATTTCTTAAAACTGAGATCTAATCTCAAGATTCTGAGCCAGTCATTATGATTGGAATCAATAACCTATTGGTGTCAAGAATTCGAGCTAGTGGGTTAGAACTCGACATGATAATGTGTAGAGAGAATAATTTCTAATTAGATATTTGTACTTGGTGAATATTTGTTTTAAGAACTTTAACAATAAACAAGGCTCTCACTATTTCTACGAATCTCTCACACTTTCTGGATGAAGAAACAAAAATCTATACGCGATCAGTTTCTAGTGGGTACTATGCTTCTACTGATCTATATACACCTCATCTAATAGTTATTGGTAATATATGAACTGATGAGTAGACAATACCTTGTCCATTGCTTCACTAAGCAAAATATAGTGAGTTCGATCTCTAAATCCTGTGACCTCATCTAATAGTTCTTAGTATATTTTTTAATTAAGTCAGACCCATCTTTCACCAGCGGATGCAGAGCCATCATTGGGTCCCTCACCTAACAGTTATTAGGTCCAACCCCATCTCTATCCTAAGGCATCGAATGACAATAGAGTGGTTATGTCTCTCCAATGAAACTAAACCACTATGACCAGTCGAAAACGATTAACATCAGGAAGGCACCCGCATCTCTACAATGATGGAAGACCGCTAGATTTAACATTTGATTGAGGAGATTGAAGTTCAGGTCTCATCTTTAATTAGTCATAACGGTTATGATTAATCTAGTGGCATGGGTTAACTCGAGTCAACAAGTAATCTAATATAAAATATAATCTCTCAAACTGTCCAGATAAGTTAAGATGTATGGGGATCCCTCCATTGCTTTCTTTAGACACCAACAAATTAATCAGATTAGATAATGAACTAATTAAATAACCATCATCTATTTACTTGCCTTAGATACCAAATTGATTGATTAAAATTGATCAAGTTAATCTATTGATCCGAGCTCGAACCACTAAGCCAAATTAGATCTTAAATTGATCGATTACATGTAGCTGTGAATCGATACGACCAAACTACAACTAATTGGACTGGTCATGAGCATATTTGACCCAATCTTAATCAATTTTTGATTTAATTTGATCAACCGCTCAAACTAGACCTAATTGACCTACCCATACACTTAACCCATATTTTATGCAATTGAAATTCGGATCTTAAATTTATAATTTTAGATTTTTTAATTTTAAATCTTAATTCTTAATTAAGTACATTATGAATACGGATTTAGTTTAGATGTCAAAATAATTTTTAATCTAAACTAATTTAGATTGCATCACATGCAATTTAACGGTCAACAGACTCGAGTCGATTCGCCTTAGAACTCGGATCAACTCGTCTGCAATGAACAGAAACTGTAAGCCCATGCCTGCAGGATTAAGTCGACTTATATATAAATGAGCTGACTCATCAGGATCTCGAGTCGACTCCAACAGAGATGAATCAATTCATCAAGAACTTAAATCAACCCGAACTGAATCCAAGTCGACTCGACAGGCAAGCCAGCCATAATTTCAAAGTTTTATGCAAACAGATCCTAGGATTTCAGATCTAGAGTTTTGTAGAAATTAAATTTCAAATCAATTGTGTACGAACTATGTATCATATATATTATTTTCTGATCTAAACCTAATCAAAAATATATATCAATATATGCATAAAAATCTAAATCTAAAATATATATTACATACATTAAGGATCTTTTGGTACTAAAAATTTAATCTAACGTACCAAAATATGTAATCTATTAAATTCAGATCAGATTATCTTTCATATATCAGATATATGAACAATAATTCAGATATAATCATGAAAATATATCACATATATAGTCATAAATTCATATCTATGCATGTACATACATATCTCATATATGAACATGATACAGAATTTTTATATTCTGATTTAAAAATTAGATCTGATTTCAGATTTGAAAATAAATTCAGATCTGAACAAAATAAGACATGTGAACTTCAGATCTGAATCTAAATTCAAATCTAAAGAAGAATAAATTTATTTTAGATCTAAAATAAATTTTAAATCTGAAATAATTGCAACACATCAAACATGAGATGCAAAAATTTTTAAATCTACCAAACTATGGTGTTCTATATCATTCTAGGACAATCTTTTAGTATAATCGAGTTATGTTAGGGCAATCTTATTTCAGAATGATGTCTAACACATAAAATTAATTAGGATTTAATTTTTGCAAATCAAATTTCAGATTTATACATGCCAAGATTAAATCTGGTTCTGATACCACTGTTAGAAATCAATAGTTTTATGCATGTAGTTCAAAGTTTTTTGATCAAACATGCAGCGGAACAGATATAGATTAAACTTTTTAATCTACTATACATCATATCAGATCTGAAAACTATCTAAACAAAGATCTTATGATATACATGCAATCTGAAAATTAAATCATAGATCACATCTACTAGCAGATCATATCTATTATGTGAGTTGAGATCAGATCTCACCTTTACGTGGGTTGAAATACACCACAATCGATGATCTATGAATTTGATGAGATTTTTTTAGCTGTATAATTGTCCGACCTCTATAGGTATCCACATGAGGTGCTTTGTCCGATTAAAAATTATCGAAGTCACCACGGTGCTAGCTCCCTTGCAAACTTTCTTCTTGATAACTGATATGGCTCCTTCTTTAAATCTCTCAAACTCCTCCAAAGAAGAAGGACCTATTAGGAGGAATAAGATGTCATGGAAGATGTAGAGGAGAAAGCCCTTTTCTTCTCTTTTCTCTCTTCCCAAACCCAACACACAAATCCTAGAAACCCTAGGGTTTTTTCTACATACCAAGAAGTAGGCCGACCCCTCTTAAAACCCATGCTCCAACTCTTTTTCATGCTAAAAGACTCATGGAGACTTTCTCACAATAAAATTCTGATAAGATTCAGTGCAAAAACAAATCCTCTTTTATGGTAGGCATGCAATAGAGTTTGGATAAAATCAAACTCCATCCAAACAAAGGATTAAGATTTATCTTGCTTCAACTTGAATTCAAAACAATTTTGAATTCAAATCAAACCATATAAATATATCCATATAAGACATGGAATAAATGGAGCGACATTCCTTCAAATTAGCATGAAAACACTCATGCAAAAAATAAATGGCATGAGAATGGTCGGCGTTTAGAAAAGGATGGCGCAAGGGAGGAAGAGTCCATTCTTATCTAGACTCTAGATTTTCTTACTTGATCTCTAACCAAATCACATATGGTTAGGCCCAAACAAATAGATAAACTCATCAAATATTAAACTTCTATGTGTAGTTACTATATGATTCAGTCCTTCTATCGTGAGTTCCGACTAAACGAAGGTCATGGAGAACTCATCAAATCCTATCGTCAATCATGCGTAAGATTGGCTCGACTCTAGTTTATCTGTGAATCCTATAAAAACTTTTTTCACTATTTATACTTGCTTTGATCAAAGACTTTCTAAACTTAGTCTCGCGAATTACATAGGACTACTTTTTTACTAAGATCGATAGATTCTATCTAAGTGCATCCTACTCTAAACAATGAAACTGAACCTACTATAGCCAACATACACAGTAAAGACCTGAATGGCTAAGGACCAAGAGAATGTGCAGTCAAACTCAGTAGTCTCACTGTAAATAGCCAATGTACCATAGGTCAAAGGACCACTCACACTACTACAGCATCGAGAAGATCACTGACGAGTGAGTAAACATCTAAGTAATTTTTCTTTGTTGGTCACGCTCAGTGCAAGTTATTCTCTAACAACCACCTGCATTCTCACCCCAGTGTCCCTACACTGCAGACTCAAAACTCATCTACCTAAAAGAAAGGTGATCTATGCATCGATCTTTGATGAATTGATCACTATCCTCTATGACAATCTTTCGATCGAGAGCATTTAGAGACTAACCACTAATAATGTATGTCTCAAATTCTTAATTCTTTGAGAATATACAAAATCATCTTTATTAATTTTAGAACAAATCATGGACACATAAATATAATTAAAAATAAAAATATCTTTTTTATTAATAATAAAATTTTATAAGTATAAAAATAGATCTTGAAATTATAAATGTGTTAGCCAACAATTGACATTTTAGGACACACGTCTAATAGAAATTACCCCCAGCAATCTGAGTTGTGGCCGCAACTAATTTATCTTACATGTTGTAAGGCTGGCTTAGGGTCGTCGATGCTAGGCTTGGCATGTGCAGGAGCCGCCGATCTTGGCCTCGGGACCAACAGAAGCGGGTGAGCATGCAGTGGGGTGGGAGAGCTCCGAGGCCGCCAAACCAGGCTCCAACAGTGGCAGAAGCATGCGAGAGAGCCGATAGGCCCTAGGCTGGCTAATCCTGGCTTCGGCACCGACAATCACGCAAGTGAGCATGGGAGAGAGCCAGGGCTACCGATCCCAGCCTCATTGTGGTTGGTAGTGCGTGAGGAAACTTCAAGAGTGCCATGGACAGCTTTGACCGCATCGGAGGCATGTAGGGAGTGCATAAAGAGCGCATGGAGATGCTTCAGTCGTCGGGATGGGTGGCTTCAATGCTATCAATCCAGCATAACTTGACGCATAGGTGCACAGGAGACCAAGGGCATCGATATCATTTTCTCCTTCCCCACTTCTCTCTCTCCCTATCTTCTTTTGTCTTTATCTGGTTGTATCACCTACAGGGTGACAAGATAAGAGAAGGGGGGAGATTGTTGCACATGCCGAATACGACGAGGAGGAAGAATTATTACATGCACTTGGTTCAAACTACTTAGTGCCAATCCCCAAGCATATGCACGGTAGATAGCATGCAGCCGAAAATTAATGATATCCCAAGATAACATAGTGTGGTATGCATGAAAAACCCTTGTAGGGGCCACTTGCAGAGGTCACGTATGGGCAGTCTAAGCATCATCCAAGATCGAACACAATCATCCAAGATCGGATGCAATCATCTGAGGTCAGCTTTAGCATATGCTTGTTTAAGGCATCTCCTGCAGCAGATTTTGGAGCTGTTAAAGGCTGGATCAGTTTGAGAGGCCGCTTGTGCATGCAAAAGTGTGATCGCTCATGGGGTCCATCCATAGATAGCCTCATCATGATCCAAAGTCAGATGCATGAGGTCCCTATTCCTTCTACTGAAGAGTGGGATCTTCTTCTCCTTCACTGAAGGGTGGGATTTTCTGCTCCCCTACTGAAGAGTGGGGTCTTCAACTTTCCTACTGAAGGATAGGGCCTTCGGTCAATGGATTTCGACTCCTACCTCTAAGAGCATACTTTGGGCTACCTCGCCCCAGTCTTCTTCTCCCCCACTAAAGAGTGGGATCTTTTTCTGCACTCTCACTGAATGGGTGGGGGCTTCGGATGCCCTCCCACTGTCATGGGGGTCTTATCTATACTCCTACCAAATAAGTAAGGGCTTCAGATGCTCTCAAAAGAGTGGAGGCTTTACCGACTCTCTCACTGAATAGTGGAAGCTTCGATTGTACTTTTCAGAAGAGTGGAGGCTTTATTGACTCTCCCACTGAAGAGTGAAGACTTTGGCTGCACTCCTTGAAAAAATAGAGACTTTACCAGCTCTCCCATTGAACAGAAAGAGCTTCGACTACACTCTCTTGGAAGAGTGGGGCCTTTATCGACTCTCCCACTAAAGAGTAAGGGTTTGGACTGTATTTTTTCAGAAGAGTGGAGCTTTACCGACTCTCCCCCTGAATAAAAGAGGCTTCAACGGCACTCTCTCAGAAGAGTGGGGCCTTTATCGGCTCTTCCACTGAAGAATGGAGGCTTCGACTATACTCCTTCAGAAGAGTGGAAGCTTTATCATCTCTCCCACTGAAGAGTGGGGGCTTCGACTGTACTTTTTCGAAAGAGTGAGAGCTTACTGGCTCTTCCACTAAAGAGTGGGGGCTTCAACTATATTTCTTCGAAAGAGTGAGGCTTTACCGCCTCTTCTATTGAAGAGTGGATGCTTCAACTGCACTTCATCGAAAGAGTGGAAGCTTTATGGGCTCTCCCATTGAAGAGTAGGAACTTCGACTGTACTCTCTCGAAAGAGTAGGGGCTTCGACTGCACTCTCTTGAAAGAGTAGGGGTTTTACCGACTCTTCCACTGAAAAGTGAGAACTTCGGATCGATCATAATCTGACTTTGGATCGGCCATAATCTAACTTCAGATTGGTCATAATCTGACTTCAGCCTTGGCCTTGATTTTAATACTCATAGGCCTGCAGTTTTTTCAAAAGGAAAAAAAATGAAATAAAAGGTGAGGGCTTAAGAACCTCCTACTAAGAAAATTTTGTGCAAGTCTTTTGAAGCTTGGTTTCCCTTCTAGTATGGGTTGTATACGCCCTATTTATTGGATTCAAATGGGAGTGTCTGGGAGGACGTTGATCGATCCATTTGATTTATGGCCATGAATAACGGAATGTTTGAGTAACTGGGTTCGGCACCATTTACGAACTCACAGGTCACCGATGGAACTTTCTTCAAGAAGCCCCTCCTATCCTAACAAGAAAGAGAAAAAGACATTTATGCAATAAATAATAGAGTAGGTGTAAAGTCCCATTATAATGGGGTATAGAAAAAGAGGGGACATCAGGATTAGTTAGAAATCCCTTGTATATTTTTATCTTCCCTTTTTTTCTTGGTTTGGGAGATCTTTTCTCTTTTTCCCTCTCTCTCTTCTTTTAATGCATACTTGAAAAAAAACCATAGAGAGAGAAAGGGGCTTCGGAGGATGGATACACAGATGCATCCTCACTTTTTCTCCTTCCACCTTTTATTTCTCCCTTCTTCTTTTCCTTTCTTCTCTCTTCTTTTTGCTGTCACTCGTGACAAGATGGGATAAGAAGAGGAGAAAAGGAAGGCCCATCAAGCCAAGATAAATCTCAAAGTATATGTGCTGCAGATAATGCACAGTCGAAAACTGATGACGTCCGAGGGGCCCAACATAGGATATTAGCGCTATTCGAGATCGGATGCATGCAAGAGAAGTGACACCGGCTGCTCCTATTTCTTTCTTCTTTCTTTTCATTCGTTTCAATAGAAATGATTGCACGGTAAAGACCACCTTATTTTTGCCAGAAGTCAGTAGTGGGGGTCGTGAGGCCACCTTCGTTAGCTAATGCGGAGCGTGCCTTGGATTAGAATGCCTCAAGGATGCTCTCCTCAACAATATTGTGATAGGTCGCACGTCCTTTTCCAAAAGTGGACACTAGACCCCCTTCCTCTAGCGTCAATCTGTTGTGGATGAAATCCATCTCAGGTCGAAGGTGCTGAAGCATAACGAAATCTGACAAGTCGACGGTGGTCGGACATGCAAGAAAAGTCTCCATCGAAAATGACTTCGGTGGAGACCCTCCGACGCTCAAGTCAGATTTCTCGCAATAGGAGGGGAAGAGCGAGTATTTTTGAGGAGGAGAGGAGGCGTCTCTTTTAGAATCTCTTATTTACCTTTTTATATGTGAGGTTGGACCCTTCGAGAGAGAAAAAATCATCAAAAATATTTTATCTCCCATTAATGTCTTTAGGAATTGTGCCCAGCAATATCATTTCCTGGCACATGGGGGCCATCTCTATTAATGGTACGAGCTGACAAGCAGCGATGGGAGAACATGAAGGACTGGCTTTACTAATAATTATCCTAATTTATTAAAGAGAGTGATGTGATGGGCCATAAGAAAGCCTCATGGAAGCTGATAGCTGAAGCTGATAATGGAGGCCGATGTCAGGATCGAAGGCTGAGATGGGGTCAGACGTGTGCGGAGAGCACAAACATCTACGGACCAAAGCAGAATGTGGAGATGAATCCTCTCTCTGCTACCTTTTCTCTTTCCTTTTCTTTTTTGTCTTATTATGCTGCTCATGGGGGGATAAGTCGAGGGGGAAAGAGGCAATCAATGCCTCTGTCAGATCCGGTTCAAAAATCTTCCCTCGTGTCTTCGACTCGTACCAAAATACTTCCAACAGCAATTGTAAATAAGTATATCACAAATCTATATGCCTAGGACTAAGCAAGTAATATATTACAAGATGACAAAGATCCTATATGATTATCAGTAGTGGAGGGAAAGTATCTACGTTATGAAAGGTGGGTTCACTCTTTGAAGGCATAGTTGATGATAAACTAGTAAATATTTCTATTTCAGTTGATGTCAGCAAATGTTTCTATTCAAGCAGATGTCAGCAAATATTTCTATTCAAGTAGATGAGCATTAATTTGAGATTGCATGTCGATAATCATAATATTGAATTTCATTTTTGCTTTACTAATGAAAGCATTCAAACATTTGAGGATGCATGTTAGCTCTATGGTTTTCACTTTCATAAACCAAGACTCAATGTTTTTTGTAGTCTTACAAAATGCACATCTCTAAAGAGTATATGAAATGGCTCTCTTATTATCCTGGAGGTTCTATTTGATCCCTTAAACAAGGATAAGGATAGTTGGTGTTCCAAAAAATTGGTTTTTTAAGATTACTTCCTTTGAAAAAAAATAAGGAAACACACAAAAGTATTTCAGAGGTTGGTAGGTTGTTGCTTCTATTTTTTTGCTAAAAACATAGCAATCGTTTTATCTTATTTTAGAGTATTGAGGTACAAGATCAAACAAAACTAAATTATAAGTTATCTTTTTAATTTCTCCAAAGAGAAAGTAAGAGGAGGAAGGGATGAAGAGAGAGTGCTAAGATGGGATGGGAGAATCCATGAGATTATGGAAGAGAATGGAGAAGACATGAAGAAAGTGGGATGGAATTAGGGATATTAAGGTCATATTAAAGGATAGGAATGCGGAAGGGCAAAGCCTAGGTCAGGGGTTTGCAAAATTTTCTACAGGGTTGGCCTAAAAACCCAAGCAATATAATTGAAGTTGGCCCATAGGCTGGCCAATTTGCAATCCTTCATGAAGGAGATTAGCAATGAAGTAGATTTGGCGACGTGCAATAGAGTGAATCCAGAAGAAGATCAAGGTGATGGGTGTTACTAGAAATTAAGGGATGGTTAAAAAAAAGTGGTAGGGCAGAAGAAATGCGATGACTAAGGTGGAGTGGCATCAGTGGAAGAGAAAGGGCATGGCCAAGAATAGATGAGATGAGAAGAGGAGGATCGATGAGGATTCCAATTATGCCCATTAATATCTAGCTGGTCAGATATTATTTTTAATAAATCGAGCCATTTAGATCTCACTTATAGTGGCTCAACATGCTTTCTAATCTAGGTCAATATAGCATTACCCTATTCTAATATAAGAAAATTTTATCTTTAATTTGGTTTAACCAAGACAGGGCCATGAATTATAAAAAATTATCAAAAAATCATAAATAGTATATTAGCAATCAATTGCCTATGAAATTTCATAAGCACCAAAAAGCATTGAATGGCAAAGATTTTGCTATTATTTATTATATATAACTAAAATGGAGGCTTAGCTTGTATTGAGCCCTCCAATTGCCATATGGAAACCTGTATAAATGATGCCATTAATATGATTCTTTATTTTAAAAAATAAGTATCTTATATCTATTATATTTTATTTAATTTCTACTATCTATACTATTTGTATCTTTATATTGCATTTCATGAATATTTGCAAAAAGAAGAAAAGACTGTACTCAGCACATCACACAAGTTACATACCAGTATATAATTAAAATGGAGGCTGAGCTGGTGCTGAGCCCTCCATTGTCATGTGGACGCCCTTATTAGTAATTTTATTAATATGATTATATTTACATTTTATCTCAATAATTTAGCTTGCAATTATTAAGTAAGTACCACGTGGATGAGTTTAAGAAATTAGAACAAATGAAAGTCACGTGATTCTTACTAGACTTAACATTGTTGGATTATAACAATAAAATTATATGGGAGCATAGTCCTAAAAAATAAAACTTAGTTATGAGTCTTTTTTTAATTTGGGAGGGGATGCCTAATGTGCATGGCCGGCCAACCTTTGCTATTTTTGCTACATGACTCCATCCTCAACTCAAAATGTTAACCTAGTCGGCAAAATTTAATTCAACCACTCAAGCTAGCATATAGGCCAAACTGGAAAATAAAAGTAGAAGACCAAAATTCATAAATAAAATTTGTCATGTCCAGCCTTCCAAAAGCAAGTAGGGCTAAAATCGAATTGGATACAGCTCAGGTACCGATATATCCATATCCATATTTATTTTATCTGATGAATATAAATATAGATACAAATACAATTTGGATATTGAAAATATGAATATAATTATAGGTACAAGTTGGATAATTAAACTTTATAACTACAAAATAAAAAATATTACTAAATATATGATCAATCAAATTAATAATATGTTAATATGTTTGTATATTTTTTTAAAAAATTAATAAGTACTATATAAAATTATAAAGATTATAGATAAATTTAAATATTCGTATACGCAATGGATAGTTGATTATTCATATCTATATCTATTTTTTTGACGGATATGGATACCGAAATAGATATTAATCGAATTCTCAAATTTTTATCATATCTAGATTGATTCGAATATGAAAATAGACTTAAAATGATATTATCTATATCATTTTCATCTTCAAAAGCAAATTTCACTAGAAATCTATCTAAATCATAAATTCATAATGAAAAAAAAAAAAAAAAATTAAAAAAAAAAAATCTGCTGACGGAGAATCATCTGAATACGGATAACCAGAAGGCTTTTTTTTTTTTTTTTTTTTTATAAGTTATGGAGGTGTTGCCAAATCTTTTACATGTAAATAAATTAATCCTATCTTTAACAAATTTAATCTTATTAAACCTAGTCACCTCCAATTAGACGATGATTACTGATTTTCTTCTAAATCCACCATCGTAGCGTTTATCGTCGGTAAGATAAATCCAATCGCCCTCTCTTCTCATGCCATCAGCCTCAGCGAATCCTTATCCAATCCGGACAGCCAGGAGCAGTTGGCTGGATGATATGATCGATCGGACCGGGCCGGACGGACGGTCGTCTCGGTTTGCCTAGATTGGAAAAAAAAAAAAAAAACCGCAGTTGCAGGCCAGGTTGTTTGCCTGAGTCCAGTCAAAATCAAGCCATTTCTTTTGAAATCGGACCATGACCGGTTCGACCGGTCGAGTCAAGCGCGTCCTTGGACCCGATGTTACAAGGAATTTTAGATCTGAAATTATTGCTCGCTGCATGATTACACTCGGACGGACGAGATTTATTCTTAGTAGGCATCGCCTCGAAAAAAATCCATCCTGACCGTTAGATTCTGATCCCACACACCCCTTTCGAAGAAAAGCCGCCCGGTTGGAGTAATAGAATAAGTCCCAACTCTTGCCACCGGTGATCTCAGTAGCCGGGGACTCATTCTAGCCGCCGCCGTAAATGAAGGCGCAGAAAGGCCACGGAGCCAAGCTCACGCGGACCCCTTCCTCGCTTCTTCGCTCCCCGACCCTCCGCTCCTCCGTCAACATCCTCTCCACCGTCGACGAGGCTGCCGCCACCGACGTCGATGACCCGGATGAGAGGAAATCCCACCACCGCAGCGGAGGCGGCCGCCCCCACCGGCCTCGTCTCCCACTACCTCCGGCCCTGCTCCCCTCACCTTCTTCCTCTTCCTCTTCCTCGTCCTCCACCACCTACGCGACGACGCCCCCCTCCTCAGCAACCTCCTTCTTACCGCCGTTGTGGTCTCACTCGCCTGCATCGCCGCCCGCCGGTCCCACTTCCTCACTTTCTGCCGCCGCGGGGTCCAGCGAGGCGAGTCGGTGCAGTGGTTCATCGGCGACGGCGAGCGGGAGTCGAAGAAGAGAAAAATGAATGGGAAGATGGTCACAGAAGGGGTGGAATTCTACAGCAACGGGGATTTCTATGAGGGGGAGTTCCACAAGGGACGCTGCAACGGGAGCGGTGTCTATAAATTTTTCGACAAGGGGAGGTATGAAGGGGATTGGGTTGATGGTAAGTATGATGGGTATGGGATGGAGAGCTGGGCGAGGGGTAGCCGATACCGGGGGCAGTACCGGCAGGGCCTGCGGCATGGCTTCGGGTTGTACAGGTTCTACTCCGGCGATAGCTACGCCGGAGAGTGGGTCGGTGGGCAGAGCCATGGTGTGGGAGTGCAGGCATGCTCCGACGGGAGCTGCTATGTAGGGGAATTCAAGTGCGGGGTGAAGCATGGCGTTGGCTGCTACCAATTCAGGTATCAAATTGTTGCGACGAGACCGTTGGTATCTTTTTTATGTTCTATGAGCATTGATTGTTGTCCTGCGTTAGATTTTGAAATCTTTATGCATTTATTGATTAATTTTGTGAATTGAATGCTATTGTTTGTGACGTTATGGATAAGTTGAATGTCTTTCAAGAAAAAAGTTCGTTTGGGCACCATTTGAGTGGAAATGGTAAAGTTTTGGTGTTCTTGATTATTGCAAAGTCATAATTTTTGCTGTTGACCAGAACTAATGGAACAGTAGAATATATATGTGCCTGAAGGCTGATTTCTTTTTGTTCGAAGAATATCTGCTTTGTGGTCTTATTTTTCCTGATCATTCCTCTCTTTAATTCGCAATGACTGATACTGACCTGAATGTTCTAAAAATTTTAGTTTTTTTGAGTTGCATAGAATTTGGTATACTTCCGCTGGATTTGTTCTACATCCATTTGTTGGTACCTGATATTATCTTTTGTAAATATGATCCTGTTGACCTCAACACATGCCCTTAATCTTTATGTTTTCTGTTAGAATAAACGCATCCTGCTTATGAGAAAAATTCATCAGTAGTATCCCTTTCTTGTTCTTTGTGATGCTCTTTCAGAGGAACTCTAGATGATGGGACTATTTTAAACCTGAATATTTTGGGGTTCGTTGGAATCAGATTCATAAAGCTGTCCGGGTGGAGGAGAGATGCATTTTTTGTTTTTCCTCTTTTTTTTCCCGTTGCAATCTTCTTCTTTTGCGCGAGTTTCAGTCTTTTTTGTTGAAGTTTAGCATAAAGCCCTTGGGTGTGCTAGCTTCTTCATTTTCCTGAACCAAATATCCCGTCTTTATTTGTTCTGTTTAATCATGAAGGTAGACCCTGAGCCCTGCGGCTAGTTCCTGTGCTTTCTTTTGAGGTTATGAGTGTGAAAGCACTTTCGGTGCTTTTTATCATAAACATTTGTTCCGTTTTTCTCTATGATATATCCAAACTGACCATGAATGCTATGAGGAATATTCCCTTTTATCTCAGTGACTTGACCTAGTTCTTACCGCAATTTAATTTAACCCAGTTCTTACTGCAATTTTTTTCTTTTTAGCTGGACCCTGCAACTGTCTTGAATTATATGGGGACTTGTTCTGCGGAAAGTTTCGCTGTCACCAAGTCACGGGAATTTTAGCCTGTTATGATCTTATGCTTTATTGCTTGCTGTTATAGGAATGGTGATCGGTACGCTGGAGAGTACTTTGGTGACAAGATCCATGGATTTGGAGTCTATAACTTCGCTAATGGTCACTGCTATGAGGGTTCATGGCATGAAGGGAAGAAACAGGGGTTTGGAATATATACATTCCGTAATGGTGACACAAGATCTGGAGGGTGGGGCTGTGGGATTCTAAAGAGCCCTTTACCGCCATCAGACCAGACCATCCAGCAGGCCCTTCAGGTGTGCATGTCTACACTTGGGTATCAATTTTTTCCATTCATTTCCTTGTAAGGTTTGTCTTTTGAAGACTTGATTTTTTTTTTTTTTTTTTTTTTTTAAATTGGTCAAGGCTGCTCGGAAGGCTGCAGAGGATGCTATTCTCGTTCCGCGGGTGGATGAGCAAGTAAACAAGGCTGTAACTGCTGCTAATAGAGCAGCGACTGCTGCCCGAGTTGCTGCGATCAAAGCTGTGCAGAACCGGATGGATGGAAAGTTTTGTGACACCAATCTTTAGGGTCAAGCTTTTGCTTAAATTGTACATATAAATACTTAATAATCGCCAGTCTCAGAATTTGCTACCAGGTATGGCAACTACTTGGCTGGGCTTGGGAGCGAGGGGTAATTAAGCCGACAATTTTGGATATCTGGGCTCTGGAATGCATACTGCGGTCCCCTCGTCGTGACCGTAACATGTACATAAT
Source organism: Elaeis guineensis (assembly GCF_000442705.2). NCBI lineage: Eukaryota > Viridiplantae > Streptophyta > Magnoliopsida > Arecales > Arecaceae > Elaeis > Elaeis guineensis. The sequence continues at coordinate 369,149 of NC_026005.2, forward strand.
TCCTTGTATGTGTATGATCTGAATTGAGCTTTTTAATGCAACTCGTGCGGTTACCCTCTGCTTTCTACAGTTTCTAGATTTCAAATTTAATCTGCAAGTGGGGGTGCGATCCCATGTGCTCGGTAGTGATTGTGTTTGGATGTGCACATGGGAAACAGTACCTTTTCTTAATTATTCCTGGCTCCTCATTTCTTTTAGCAACTGCTGCATTGATTCACTCGTTCTTCTATCTTTGGCCTCTGCATCTGACAGCTACCATACTCTACCTTTTCTCCTATTGCAACCGGACCACTTTATTTTATGTTGTAGCGTGTAAGATTAGCTGCTATTTTCCCTTTACCCCAGGAAAAAAGAAAATCTGTGATTCAACCACTCTCATCACTTGTATTCGCCCTGTTTATGCCATTGAGGAAGTGAATGATGGAGTTTGATGACGCGAGATGGTCGAGCTTGGTTGCTTGCATGAGATGTTGGGGTGTTGAATAGTGGTGGTTTGTATGGCCCAGTGCAAGTAAGTACAGTGAACTTGCCGTTCATTGATGGTGACTCAAACTCGTCATCAATGCTTTGTCGTCTTTCGCTAATGTTAAAAGCCTCCAAATATTCGAAAGGATGCTCGTATGTTTCTTTCTGTTTATCTTAGCCATACCCATCCAACATCCTCAGTTAACAGCTTGTCTGCGTGCAAAGCTTCCCTGAGCTTAATGTGGACACTGGGCTTATAATTTGTCGCAATGTTTGACTGCATCTTTGGAGTGGATCATAGATTTAAATTACAATGAGTGTCCGTAAAACTTTAATTGTAACCGTCTGATTGAGTAGGATATGAGAGACCTAGTGTTGACACCAACTAAATTGATCTAGGGTTCCCAAGAAGGGTATAGGCTGGAGTGCTACCGTCTCATAATTGGATCAGCTTCTTGGGAGCAAAGATCAAGAATTTCGTAAATGCAGTGGTCCCTATGATGTCGCCTGATGTGATAATTTGTGTTTGAATACTCGTTATGACAAAATGTACACGGCTCATCTTATATCCTTAGAAAGTCAATCTTTGGCCTTAAATATTCGTTGAAGTCATGAGTTACTTGTTCATCATTCTATCCATGCTTAACCATCAAAATAGTTTTCAGTAGCTATCGTGTGTGACAGAGATGTGGAACTAAATTTATGTTACGTCAGCTGATGGATTAAAATGAGTTTTCAGAGACTCAAGTCAGATACGTGATAAGGTTCTAGTTGAGCTAGGATTATATGTCTTTTTTCAATTTTTTGATAATAATAAAAAAAAAAAAAAAACTCTTGGAGCATAACGTTGGGAGAACATGGGTAAGCTGTGTCCGGGCGTGCAAGGATTAAGATTTTCGCCAATCCGACACTAGAAGACAATTAACTTTATTTTTCAATACGAAACCGACTCTGAATAATTCAGAAATATTTTGGTCTGGTTCATGCACTTAAGAGGAAGAATCAAAAATCGATTATAAATATACTTATGGTGATTTGGTTGCTCTTTTCTTTTATTTTTCTTTAGCTGATTGGGTAGATTAGAGCTATTTACCCATCCAGGCCAGGCCTTAACCTAGAATCATGGGCAGACCAAGCTTATGTCCAGAAACCAGGGCCTTTACCGGGAGCTGAAAATTGATAGATGACATATCTCTTGGAACTCTTAATTAGAAAACTAACAGATATTTCCATAAGTACTATTTCCGAGAGAAGCTATCCTATTGATTTTAGCAGTTAAATATTAAGAAAATTACAACAACACCACCTTAATTTTAATTCAATTTTATTTATATTTTCTATATTTTAAAAAATATCAAATTGATTCTCTAATAAAATTTTATAAAATAACAAAAATATTTTTATCTTTATCTCCTTCCTCTCTTTTCTCTGTCTTTGATAAATCCTCCCCTCTTCGATCACTGACATCTTTTTTTCTCCCTTTTTTTTTTTTTTTTCTCCTTCTTTTTTTCCGTTTGCTTCTTCCTTCTCTCTTCTTCTCCTCTTTTTTTCTCCATTTATTTTTCCATCTTCTGCTTTTTCTCTCCGTGGACTTCTTCTCGTCCTCCCTCTCCAAACCACCTATAAATCATCTTTCGAGACAAAAGGCATTGACAGTAAGGAAATGACTGAGTCACCAAACAATAATTGAGACAAAAGACATCCTGAACCCAAGGTAGCAAGCACAGAGAATCTATACGGAAAGGAAGACTCTACCCCATCAACACCACACTTCAACAAGTCTGAATTGCCTTTTATTCTCACCTAAACGACATGCTCGAAACAAAGGTGATCACAAACTCATAGTACGACGGCAAAGAGGAGCTGCGTGGTAACATTAATCATCCATCTAAGAAGGGTGGATCTTCGAGGTGGTAAATGCCGACTTCATGTTGGCCATGGCCGAGGAAAGGGCCGCGTCCAAGTACTTCTCGGAGGCGCCAGCCGCTGCGGCCCCAAGGGACTGCCCCATCTTCCGGGAGGCGTCCGCCGCATGGACAAGGCTCGATAGCTCCTCCTTCGAAGACTTCTTGGTTGCGTCGTAGGACTGTCGGAATTCGGCCATGGCGGCCTCCATAATGGAATCAAGGTAGTCCTCGGCATCCTTCAAGGAATTCGTCGCATCTTGGGCCGCCTTCTGGTGCTCCGCCTCCACGGATGACCAGGACGCATAGGCTTCTTGCTCAAAGAGACCTAGAAGTTCCTCGATTCTTGCTGGATCGAAGTTCTTGTCAACGAGAGCTTGGTTCGCGAGGTAGGAGAACTGGGAGAAGAGTGCTTCCATCTCTGCTTCACTTTCCCTTTCCCTTTCCTCTTCCTCAGCGGTCATATCCCGCAATTATTGTACTTATAAAGAAGGAAGAACGGGAGAGTGCTTTACTTAAATAATTAAAAAAAAATTATTTATATAAATAATTTAATTTTTAATTTATTTATCAAAATGATACAAATTATATAAAACGTCATTCAAAACGACGTTTTATGATGGCCACGTCACAATTTTTTTTCCACCTTTTTCTACGTGGACGATGAAAAAAAAAAAAAAAAATCATCATTTCAAATGGTATTTTTTAAAACGTCATTTAAAATGACGTTTTCAAAAATACCATTTTAAATATGATGAATACTTAATTTAAGACGTTAGAAATACTAAATATTATAATCATTAATATTATTTTATTAATAATTTAATGTTATCTAGTCTATTTTGCAGATAATTGAAAGTTTGGTTCATACGATTAAATTTGGACTCAAATTGGTTCAGATTTAAGTGAACCAAACAATCAGCTCTTATTTCAGTATGAACACAACTTAAAGATTAAGAGTCAAGAAGCAACCTCTCCAATCAAAGGCCCAGATTAAAAGATAAATGGAACTAAGTGTGAACACGACTTATTGATCAACGGAGGAGAATCAATATGAAGATCCAAGGATCCTTATTCACACTCCCATCTCTCTTTTCATGAAACCCTAGCCTCCTCACTCTATAAATAGAACCCCAAGGCCTTCCTCTTTTTCAATCAAGCCAACGCCTAAGTTTTCTCCAAACTTCTCTCTTTCTCTCTCCCTCTTTCTCTTCTTCATAAGTCTAGGGGAGGTACTAACCCTAGCACAATATATTCCTCCATAGATCCCTTTTCCACATCCCATCAAATCTAGGAGAGTTCTAATCCTAGTACCATTATCCTTTCTCTGTTACATATCTACTTCCATCAACGTTACTTCCTTGGAGTTCCTATACCAAGTCTTCCAGCCATCCTATCGCTGTCTGCACAGAGGAAGACGAAAGATTCAAGGAGACACATCCACCATCGGGTGCAGCAAGAAGATCAACTTGGTTTAGTTGTCTTGTGTCATAATTTTATTTTTTTCTTTATGTATGCTTTTTTATTAGATTAATGAAAAGTAATTTTATTTTTCATATTTTTTTTATTTTTTTATAATTTATTATTTTTTTTTTGCATTTCTACAATAATCAACTAAGATCCTTGCGAATACGATCCCGACTCACCCTATCTACATAGTAGTGAGTAGGGTTAATTTTGGTGTGCTACGACACGCATCAAAGTGACGAGTTTAATTATTAATTCTTTAAAAAAAATAAAAAAATTATAAAAATTATAATTTTAAATTTTAAAAAAATAAAAATTATAATTTTCATTCAAATAAAAATCATCATTTCAAATTAGTATCCCTATTTCAAATTATCTTTTTAAAAAAATATCTGAAAAAAATTGATGTAAAAAAATATAAAAAATACCATAAAAAAATTGAAAAAATAAAAATAAATTTTAAATTTAAAAAAATAAAAATTTTAATTTTAATTCAAATAAAAATCATCATTTCAAATTACAATCTCCTTTTTAAATTAATTTCTTTTAAAAAAATATCATAAAAGAAGAAAAAAATGAGAAAAAAATAAAAATTATAATTTTGAATTTAAAAAAATAAATATTTTAATTTTAATTCAAATAAAAAATATCATTTAAAATTATTTTTTCTATTTTAAATTAATTTTCTAAAAAAATATCAAAAAAAATCTTAAAAATTTAAAAATAAAAATAAAAAATACCATAAAAAAAGAAAAAATGAGAAAGAAATGAGAAAAAAATAAAAATTATAATTTAAATTTAAAAAAATAAAAATTTATTTTAATTCAAATAAAAAATATCATTTCAAATTACTTTTTCCATTTCAAATTAATTTTTTTAAAAAAAATATCTCAAAAAAATATATCTTAAAAAATTAAAAAAATAAAAAATGACATAAAAATGAAAAAAATGAAAGAAAATGGAAAAATATAAAAATTATAATTTTAAATTTAAAAAAATAAAATTTTTAATTTTAATTCAAATAAAAAATATCATTTCAAATTACTTTTCTCATTTCAAAATAATTTTTTTAAAAAATATTTCAAACAAAGGAAAAAATATCTAAAAAAAAATGCCATAAAAATAGAAAAATGGTAAAAATAATAAAAAAATTAAAATTTTAAATTATAAAAAATTTAAATTTAAATTTAAATTCAAAAAAATAAAAAAATAAAAAAATGACATAAAAAGTGAAAAAATGAGAAAAAATGGGAAAAAAAATAAAAATTATAAATTGAAATTAAAAAAAATAAAAATTTTAACTTTAATTCAAATAAAAAATATCATTTCAAATTACTATCCCCATTTTAAATTATTTTTTTTAAAATATCTAAAAAAAGAAAAAATTTGATGTAAAAAAATAAAAAACACCATAAAATAAGAAAAAAGGGAAAAAATTGAATTGAAAAAAATAAAAATTATAATTTTAAATTTTAAGAAAATAAAAATTTTAATTTTAATTTAAATAAAAATCATCATTTCAAATTACAATCTTCTTTTAAAATTAATTTTGTTAAAAAATATTCAAAAAAATATCTTAAAAATTTTAAAAAATAAAAAATAAAATAAAAAATGAGAAAAATGAAAAAAATAAAATTATAATTTTAAATTTAAAAAAATTAATTTTAATTCAAATAAAAATCATCATTTCAAATTACAATCCCCTTTTAAAATCAATTTTTTTAAAAAAATATTCTAAAAAATATATCTTAAAAAATTAAAAAAATAAAAAATGTCATAAAAAAGAAAAAATAAAAAAATAAAAATTATAATTTTGAATTTAAAATTATACTGAAACTTTACCATTTTATACCAGTTCATACCGCATCGTACGTAGCTGTTCGTGTCGTATCAGATCGAGATGTACTAGTGCGGTCCAATTCATCTCATATATCGAAAAATTAGCTTGAACTTTGATGGTTTTCCACCGACTTGTCTGATTTAACTTATTTTTAAATATTTTTAAAAATATAATTAAATTATTTGATATATTATTATTGTTTACGTTATAATTTCTATAGCCCTTTTAGCATAACTTTTTCTCCTAATATTCTGAGACATATGAGAGTATGTGTATCTATATCCACAAAGCATAATATCCGATCACTTGAAATTAAATAATATAAAATAAAATTAATAATTAATAATATAAAATAGAATAAAAATATCAAGTATACAAAAAATAGTACAATAAAAGTTTCAAAAATATTAAGTACAAATCTAAAAAATACTAAGTCCCACAAAACGTCGTGGTGCCCGTGGTCGCTTGGACCTTCTCTGGAAAGTCCTCAATGGCTGCTCCTGCTCCTGCTGTGACAGCTCCTCCCCTATATCAGTGGAGATCTGCTGGTCATGCTGCTCAGGAATAACTGATGCTGTCGGATCATCTACGGACTGAGCGACCTCCTCAACCCTCTCATCTGGATACACGGATGGGCCTGAAAAGAAAGTGTCATACTCATGTCGCCAACTGATATCCGGTGATGTCATCTGGGGGATGTAGAAAGAAGAAGGCACTGCCATCTGTGGATCAAAAGATGATGACATCTGTGCAGTATCTAGTGATGATATCTGCGGAATATGCGGTGATGGTATATGTGGAACATATGGTGACGGCATATATCTCATATCTGGCGCATCAGCTACTCCATACCAAGGCGCACAGCTATATGGGTCAACACCAATCACCACCAATATTTTGAAACTTGTTCTCTCTATCTCACGCAGTATCCGAATCCATTCATCCTCATCAGTCGTAGATAAAGCACGACGAGCGTCCAACACAAGACCTGACATAAAATCAATCTATATAATAAAAATAAAACAGTCAATATACTGTAAAATATAAAAAAAAATATAACATAAACAACATAAACTAATTTTTGTAGTCTTACCAAAAGACGCATAGCAGAACTCTCGCCTCGTATCCGGGAACTGCATACCGAGGCTGTCTAATGACTCACACTGTAATACTAAAAATCAAGTCATATAGTCCTCGATATATGAACGACCTCTTAAAATGAGATCACCATGAACAATGTGATCTCGACGTGCATCTCAAATATCGATGTATTCTGCATGTCTGATACGCCAGTCAATACGAGCTCTTCCTCATCGATCAATATGATGAAGTCTCTGGCTGGTATCAAACTATTTGGGATGCCCTGAATCTGACCAAACTGCCGCAGAGCACGATCAAAAAAATACCACTCTACCCCATCAAAATCAATAAGTGGCACCCTAGCAGTCCGTATGTCATGTCCAACTATACATATCTGCGGCAATATAACCAATATCTCATCTGCATATGACTCCCACAAAAATGATAGAGTTAAAATAAAAAAATTAGTAAGCTAAAATTTTAATAGATTATGAATACTGTAAAATGATATTTATAAAAAAATCAAATTTATCCATCTATATGTATCAACTAATGTATCCAACCGGCATCTATAAACCCGTGCCACTCTTGTCGATATGCGATGAACGTTGAATGCAATGTTCTATCTGTTTCACAATTTACTCATGTTAAATAAATTTTATCAAATTTAAAATAGTAAGTTTCAAGTAAAAAAATAATATTTTTATACCTATATTCCAATGATCCGTCTAGTCTGAATGGAACATCAGGATCATGCTGCTCTGATGGCATCTCGAGCAACTGTTGTCGTAATGGACTGATAGTCGGCATACGCTCCTATATCCAAATCTGCAAATTTCAAAAAAATCATATATGATATACCCAATGTGAACTATAATTGAATATTAAAAATAAAAATTTTTAATTTACATACCTGTAATAATACAAGATAACCACCAATCTCGCTCTGATCAGCATAAGAACCCCGACACATAGCTCTGTACAGGCAAGCTAGTACTGCACAGCCCAACTGAGTCTACGAGCAAAGTCTAAATCTTCTAATAATAGCAAAAACATCAACTTCATTTTATTCGATGAAGTATCGAGAAATAGGATACCACCTAACAACCGCAACACCTGATCCCTAACATACTGCTGCACCATCTCCTCTGGTGCATCATCCTCAATATGAAAATGTCGATAACGATCATCCAAATACTCAATCCTGAGTTATGAATGATCAAAAACTGGACGTCGAACTCAAACCCTAGCAATCGCAAGCACAAAGCCTGCCACTTCGGAATGATAAGCGTGGAATCAACTCCGGTAACTGAATCGCCATGAACTGGTAGTCCAGTAAAGATGCTGACATCTTGTAAAGTGATGGTCGCCTCACTAAATGAAAGATGAAATGTGTGTGTCTCTGGATGCCATCTCTCAAGCAAAGCAGTAATAAGACCAACGTCCATCTGTATACGACCAATCCGATATACTCCATGGAATCCAAGATATCGTAAATAATCCAGCACTCTATGTGGGATGTCCTCTGTCCTCCAAAAGTCAGCATCGGATCGTCGTAGACGAAGGTGTCTAGGCTCCTACAATAAGATATAATAATTAGATAACGTATATAATTTTTCAAAAAAAATTAAATAGTAAGAGTAGGATTGGAATGCTTACGCCGCCATCTAAAATAGTCTGTGATCGATAGTGTTCCTACAATGTAAGAATACTGCTGTCTCGAGGATCGAGATACCGCAGATCGTAAGTCATGATATGCTAATGAATATAAAATAATGATATTATCACAAGTATATTAAAAAATAAAAAATATGATAGCCATTTATTTTATAAGAAATATATTTTAAACATAATATTGTCACACAATACAACTTAAACACACAATTCTATTCATCTCTGGATATTAAACACGTATATTCAAATACAATCTCACAGAAATACATAAAACAATGATGAAAATACATCTTCGAAGCCTTTAATTTCTTCCATTACTTGAAGTTGAAGTGTGTTGAAGTATCCTAAGATAGCGGTAGTGGTCATGACCCTATTTCTTACAAATGCCACAGTGGTTCTTATTTCTTATTTGCCTATCATCCATCTCATTTCATAGTCTTGTTGATTTTGGTCTACCTTTCTGCTTGGATCTCAAATGATGATGATCAGAAATATATTTGAATATACGTGTATGCATCCAATAATCTTCATGTGGTAATGGATTAAAGTCGCTGCTCCAAGTATTCATATATGTTGTAATTGTATATGCATCATCCACAAATCCACTAAAATATACAGTAATTTCTTGACACACAGCTAAAATGTGTGAACATGGATATTTGTACATGCTTCACTTTCCACAAGAATATTTTTTTTCAGCTAAAGTAACAGTATGAAAATTTTCTCCACCTCGTAATCCTGTGCTTGCTCTCCAAGTAAGCACTTCATATATGCCTCTTTGAAGGTTGAATGCTGTTACTCGGTGCTGGTTAGCTTTAACTAGATCTTCAGCAATCTAAATTACAACATGAGGAGTAAAAATATTATTTGGATTCTCCTCTACATATCTCAAGGCTTGGGCATGTCTCGTATTGAAATATTTCACAAGATGATAAAATGTCATTTGAACACAAGCTGTAATTGGTACATTTCTAGCTCCTCGTAAAATACTGTTACAAATCTCCGACAAATTTATAGTTAAGACACCATAGTGCAGGCCATCATCATGTGCCAACATCCACTTCTACTTTTCTAACTCAGACAACCAGTTTCAAGCCTCTTCATTCACTGTTCTGATGCTACCCATAATAAAGTTGAACTTGCGAACTTGATGAGTACTTCCTGCTTGCTATACTGCTATTTTCAGCTGTACATTTTTAAAATGAGTGTTGAAATTACTACAGATATGTCTTAAGCAGTATCGGTGATAGGCACATGATGGACTCCATCCAATAGACTCATCTGCGATGGCATTTAATATACCGGATGCCTGTCAAAAATTAAGCATATTCTATTTCTATCTTTGACGATATGTGTTCTAAGCTGGAAAAGAAACCAACTCTAACTTACAGTCATCTTCTCATCCATAATTGCATATGCTAATAGAAATATCCCACACTCTGCATCAATTCCTGTTGTAATTTACATCTTACCTTTAAACTTTCCATACAAGTGCGTGCCATCAATGCTGATTACAAGATGGCAGTACGTAAAATCCTGGATAGATGGTTTGAAAGCCTCGAAAATATAATTTAAAATTCGGACATTAAAATTTGCAGTTTGAAAAAAATTTCATGAAACAACTGTGCCGGGATTTGCATGTTGAAGTACAGCCATATAATAGGATAATTTAGCATAAGATGACTCCCATTCTTCATAAATATCAACCAATGCCTTCTGCTTTCCACACCATGCTTTCCTGTATGACACTGTATATTGAAATTGATCATTAACGGTTGCCATAATAGCTTCAACTTTAACATCGGGATCTTTCTCAACAATATGTCGGACTAGTGTGCCAATCATCCTTCTACTGATATGTTTGTAGTCTCGACTCAACCCCATAAACAAACAAGTGTGAGGACCCTCATATTTTGTTATTTGAAAATATCCATATTTTTTCAACAATGCAGCACGAAGCCTCCATTTACAATTTTGAACATTATCTGATGATGTGTATCGTATGGACCATAATTTCGAATGCGACTGAACTACATTGTATGTCCAATGCTTCATAATGTGATAAAGATCAACAGCTCTCCTTACATAATCTTTACTCTCAAATATTAGACTTTTAAAAAATTCAGTCATCGTGGAGTCCCAAAATTGATAGTCAGAGTTCAATCTTCGACCAGCACTAATACAACCACCATCATCTAAATTTATATCATTAAAAAATTATGGGGGTTCGTGCAAACAAGATTGAGGTTCTTCCACATTAATATTAGGCTGAACATCTTCATCATCATTCTCTTCTTCACCATCATCATCATTATTGCTACTGTCCTCATCCATCCAATAGTCTTCATCTCCACTTTCATCTAACTCAAAGCCTAGATTATCAGAAGTTATTATACCGACTACCCAATCATCGTTCCCTATATGAGTGTCGTCTCTCGCACTTACCACTACTTCTAGCAAAGGAAAAGTCATCATAGCAGAAGACACAGGAGAAGTCATCATAGGACTTTGAATAATTGGACAACTAGGACCGACAGTAGTAGAATATTATTCTGCAAATATGGCTTCAACACTATCGGTTTGTACCATAGGAGTTACGAAAGGTGAGGAAGGCCCAACAATATTGTCTGCTTGAGTTAAAAGCCGACTATAGTATCCAAAGCTCGGTACATCTTTCTTTTCAATATACAATTCTAAAAATCGATATTTTGAATATTTAAAAAAAAAGATCAGTATTTTTCGACATCTTCATCATCGTCAATTGGAACTAAGATATATTTGCTCTGTATTAACTGTCCCGACAGATTAGGAGATTTTTATTTCAATTTTATTTCATATTTTTTTTGTCTATAGGAATACTGCTGTATAAATGGTCCAATAATTCTTGATGTGATAATGATGAAGATACTCTGATCATCTAGTTTGTAGGGTGTCTATACTGCACACCAGTTTCGTCATTCTATATCATACCATCATAATACAATAGTACACGAACTCGAGTACTGGCCATTTTTTTAGAAAAATCTATAACAAAATCAAAATCAAAAAAATTAATATTACTAATTATTTTATCATTTCAAAAGATTTAAATGATAAATGCATCATATTATCAACAAATAGGTACACATAGATCCTATCCCATTCGGAAATTGCATTAATTCTATAGGTTAATTACATTAAACAAACAATACGCAACAGGGATCGAAAGAAATTTCAACAGTATTTCTCCTTAGTTCTCTCCACACGACTGAAAATGTGTGAGAAGAACTAAAGAAAAATACTGTCCAAAATTTCTCTCGAACCCTCTGTATATCGTTCGAATAGTGTAATTACCTATAGAATTAAATGCAATTCTCAAACTGTCCAAACTGGATAATCAATTGACCAATGTATATATTTTATGGTATCCGTACAAAAATATATAATAAATATATATTTTATATGGATATCGTAGAATATCCTACATTGATCAACTGACAGATCTATGTTTTAATGAAATACGATATATTTTAAAATTTTTAAATTAGGATCGAATCGAATTTTAAAACAAATCTGAATCTAATGAGACAAAAATAAAAAATAAAAAATAATGAGATAAAAATAAAAAGATCGAAATAGAAGGGCGCCGCAAGGCCGTCAGAGGGCCACCGCGAGGCCGCCGCTAGGGCCTGCCATGGGGCCCGCCATTGGGGGGCGTCGGGGCCCGTCGCAGGCCCGTCGTCGGGGGCCGCCGCTAGGGAGGGGCCGCCGCGGGTGAGGATGGGGCGGGGCAGCTGGCCAAGGGAAGGGAAGGGGCGGGGCGGCCACTGCCGGCTCACCGACAGGCCAACGAAATGGGGGGGGGTGTGGGACCGCCGCCGGTCGGCTATCGCCGGCGGGCCAAAAAAAAAAAGGGAGAGAGAGAGAGAGGAAGAGAGAAGGAAGAGGGAGAGAAAGAGAGGAAGAGGGAGAGAAAGAGAGAGGGCGGCCGGCCAAGGGAAGGGAAGGGGAGGGGCGGGGCGGCTACCGCCGGCTCACCGATGGACCAACCACATGGGGGGGCGTGCAGGCCCACCGTCGATCGTCTATCGCCGACGGGATAAAAAAAAAGAGGGAGAGAGAGAGGAAGAGGGAGAGAAGAGGGAGAGAGAGAGGAAGAGGAAAGAGAGAAGAGGGAGCTCACCGTCGTCGGGAGCTCGCCGCCGTGCCGCTGGAGGAAAGAAGGAAGACGCAGAGAAGAGGGAGACGCCAAAGAAAAGGGAGAAGAGGGAGGATTTTTTTTTTAGGTCTTAAGCTAGAAAAATACCAAAAAGAATGGCATTTTTGAAAACACCATTCTCTTTGGCATTTTTATTTCAATTTTTATTTTTTTTATTTTTTTAATGATATTTTTATTTTTTTAATTTTTTTTAATTTTTTTATATGATTTTTTAATAAAAAATTAATTTAAAATAGAGATAGTAATTTGAAATGATAATTTTTATTTAAATTAAAGTTAATTTTTTTAATTTATAATTATAATTTTTATTTTTTTTCTATTTTTCCCCTTTTATTCACTTTTTTTATGGTATTTTTTATTTTTTCTAATTTTTTTGGAATTCAAATTAAAATTTTAATTTTTTTGTAATTTAAAATTTTAATTTTAATTTTATCCCATTTTTACCCTTTTTGGCATTTTTTAGGTATTTTTTCCTTTATTTGGAATATTTTTTAAAAAATTAATTTTAAATTAATTTAGTAATTTGAAATGATATTTTTATTTGAATTAAAATTAGAATTTTTATTTTTCTAAATTTAAAATTATAGTTTTTATTTTTTTCTCATTTTTTTTATTTTTTTCTTTTTTTATGGTATTTTTTATTTTTTTAATTTTTTTAGATTTTTTTGGGATATTTTTTTAAAAAATTAATTTAAAATGGAGAAAATAATTTGAAATGATATTTTTTATTTGAATTAAAATTAGAATTTTTATTTTTTTAAATTTAAAATTATAATTTTTATTTTTTTCTTATTTTCTTCTTCTTATATGGTATTTTTTAAAAAAATTAATTTGAAAAGGGGATTGTAATTTGAAATGATGATTTTTATTTGAATTAAAATTAAAATTTTATTTTTTAAAAATTAAAATTTTATTTTTATTTTTTTCAATTCTTTTTTATGATATTTTTTATTTTTTTACATTAATTTTTTAGATATTTTTTAAAAAAGATAATTTAAAATAGAGATACTAATTTGAAATGATGATTTTTATTTAAATCAAAATTATAATTTTTATTTTTTTAAATTTAAATTATAATTTTTATTTTTTTTATTTTTTTATTCTTTAAAAAAAATTAATAATTAAACTCACCACTTGAAATGATATTTTTGAAAATGTCATTTCAAATGGTGTTTTAAAAAATGCCACTTACAATGATGATTTTAATTTTTTTTTGGCATCCACGTGGAAAAAGGGTGGAAAAGGGGTGGTGACGTGGTAATTATAAAACATCATTTTTAATGACGTTTTATACGGTTTGCATCACTTTGATAAATAAGTTAAAAATTAGATTATTTTTATAAATATTTTTTTTAATTATTTAGGTAAAGCATTCGGGAGGGTTGGGGGGGAGGAAATACATTCCACTTTATCTGTACAAAAGGACTTGCCTACCTTCTGGACTCTGGAGACAGAAAAATGTTGCATCCAGCCCCATCACTAATTTATAGATTCTCCTATTTCTATTTTAATATTTCTATTTATATATTTATCTTGGGTTTAATTGATGTTAGAAAATTTATAGCTGATGCAAAAATTGATGAAAGAAGATCACATAAATCTTATTTTATTAATAGATCTTAACTAGCACTCAATTTTTAATTGATAATAATGATAATATTTTACATAAAAGATTACTCTCATCAATTAATCTCATAACGAGATCAAAAGAGTCTCTAAGAGTTTTTTTTTCCAAAAATAGCCTCCAAATTACTATATTTGATATTTTTTTACCATACTATTTTTATTTTTTATTTAAAAATATAGAAAATTAAAAAATAAAATTTGATATGTGGCTTGTAAGAGATTATCCTATAATCTTATGTGTCAACACGAAATGCGACTCCTAATATATATATAATACCTATGTATTGCTTTACTATTATTATGTAGATATAAGTAGATTTTTTATTTAAAATATAAAAAATAAAAAAATAAAATTTGATATGTGGCATTGCAAAAGATTATCCTATAATCTTACGTGGTAACATGAAATGCTACCCGTAATATATGTATATTTTTTACTATTATTATATAGATGGATAGATAATAAGTAGAAAAATTATAGAAACACTTTTTTCAAGTTTAAACCAGTTATATTTAGATCTCAAAAATTTTAAAAATTTTAATTATCCATCAAAATTTTATTATTGTTTCAATGTAGATTAGGCATCAATCTAGATCCTGATATTATTAATCGAGTAAGAAAATAAACCAAAATAACCTTGAATCAAAGTGACCGGATCATGGTTTTCATATGCTCTCAATGCACTTCATCTTTTGTGATTCATCCACTTGCATAGATCTGAAACTCTATCTTCTATCATTTATCTACCTACACAGGTCACAATAAACTCCATCTCCCATCATCCATCTTCTTTAAAGGTGTCAAAATGCTTTGTCCTCTATTATTTATCCACATGTATAGGCCCGAAAGCACTTAGTTTGTCTTCTATATGCTTGACAATCATAAAGCACTCTATCCTATCATTCATCTATCTATACAGATCTCATAGTGCACCATTCTCTCTCATCTATCTACTGTATAGCTCTTAAAGCACTATCCTCTATCATTCACACACTTGCACAGTTCTTAAAGTGCTATGTCAGCTTTCATTCATTCTCTTCCATAGATCTCCAAGTACTACTCCTCTCTTATCCACTACCCACGCATATCTCACATTATTTCATCCTCCATTATCTATCCATATGCATAGATCTCAAAGCACTTCATCCTTTGTCATTCATGCATTTTGCACAGATCTTAAATCACTTCATCCTATAACACTCATCCACCTATATAGATCATAAAGAATTTTGTTCTCCATCATTCATGAGCCCGCATAGATCTCAAAGTGCTCAATCCTCTATCACCCATCCACCTACATATATCTCTAAGCACACCATCTTTAAGCACTCCCTGTCAATTCACACTAAAACAGGTCCCTTGCTGTCAGTTCTTGATTGGGCTGTGATCAATCTGATTGGGCTGTGATCAATCTGGAGGGCAGGGACAAACATTGGTCTTCGAGACAATCTTGATTAATACCTACAAATAAGCCTACTTATCGGAGCATGTTCGACAGGGGGCCCTCTGATGGTCAAGGTCAGAAATCAGAAATATAGGAAGGAAAATGAATAAGATGATGAACTCTATAAGGTGCTTCAAAGACTTACCTTAGGGATCCCCCTTCTTCCATATTTGTAGGTGGGGGTCGATGGTTGTTTTAAGGGAAATGGCAACTAGCCATCCATAACTGTCTATGTAGGATCAATGCGTAGTGTCTGCTTTGTTATTCCAGCATAGCACGATGATCTTGATGATCTTCTACCTTTTCCATATGATTTTGGGGATTTTCCATGCGAGATGTCAGCCGGTGATCTTGGGCCAGTATAGTCCCCGTATTAGATTGAAGACGTCCTAATTGTCTAGGCCATATCAGCCCTTATGACAATTGGTTCCATTATCATTCAAGATCAATCTTGTACCACGTGCCTCCAACTCTTGAGTCCAAGGTTAGCTTCAACTTAAATGAGTTAAGCCTTCTCCTTGACCAATGGCCATTAATCAAACCTGGTGGTCTTTTTTGGTAGTGATAGTTAATGAACCAATCAAATTTTTGAGGTGTCATGATTTTGAGCATGGTAGGCATGCTGCTCCAAGCCCATAACTTCCTACTCTTATCGATGAGCAAAACATGTAGGTAAGTGACACTATTAAGTTGATCTACATTCAGCGAAATCAACATCAGAATAACCAAATAAATCCAAAGAAGATTGTTTTGAATATCATAAGCCAGCATTTTGAGCATCAATCAAATATCTAAAAATTCTTTTAACAGCAATTACATATGATTCTTTGAGATTCGATTGATAATGAGCACATATATATATATGAATATAATATTGAATTTACGTATAGTTAAGTAAAATAATGATCCGATCATATTTCTATAAAGCTTAAGATCCACTGCTTTATCTTTTATATTTTGATCCAGCTTACAATTTGAGCTCATGGGATTACCAAAATCCTTAATATTCTCCATACCAAAATTTTTTAAATTTTTTTATATATTTACTTTGGTTTGTGAAGATCTTTTTATTTGATTATTTGATTTGAAGTTCGAAGAAAAAGATCCATTCTTTCATCATGCTCATCTCGAACTCACTCTATATTAATTTTATAAATTCTTCAAACAAAAACTCATTAGTAGTATTGTAGAAGGACGATACTTTTAATCCCATATTGATTATGACATTCATCAAACAAAATCGTGCGGAACCTGATATGAGCCAAAGCAGATAATACCTCACGAGCACAGGCGCAAAGACCGATCCATCTGACCTCTTGATCGTAATATTGGTGTTAAAGGAGGATCCGTCTCCTATTCACAAAAACAAAGCCCCCCTTGACTGGAGGGAGGCTACTGTGATGGGAGGATGATACCTTTAATCCCATATCAGTTGTGAGTCAAGAGGGACTCTAACTTATATGAGGATCAGAATTTTGTCTCCTGTGAGGCATCTTTTATATAGAACAAAATCATGTGACATTCGATACAAGCCAAAATGAACAATATCTCACAAGCGCCAAGCGTAGAGACCGACTCAGCCGACCCATCGAAGCCCCTTAACCGCAACACTACCCATCATAACAGCCATCTGGAAGCACCATTAACTCAACCACATTAGTGAGCTCACATTGTCATGACAGCAAATTCAAGAGCATTTGTATGGCAATCTAATAATGACAAACACTAAGAAAGGCATTAAAAGCATCATAAATCAAGAAAACAACCGGTATATGTAAAATCATATCAAAATAGGAGCGAACAATATATCCTTTCCAACCTTCTTGCATATGAGCATATATGTCAAAAAGTATCCCCTTTGTAAACCATAAATATCAAGAAGCACAATTAAGATAAACTACTCCAAAGAAAACCACCAAGACTGGACAAAAATGCAAATATATTTTTTTTTAAAAAAAAATCAAAAGAGTGCCTGGTCAAAACTACCAAGTCTCATCATTTGATTCATCAGTAGTGCCACATCCACCAGTTCAGCATCATCGACTCCATCAACATCCTCATCATCGTCTTCTTCATTGTCAGAACAAACCGGCTCATATTCATCATACCAAGGGCTTTTGAAAGACTGGATTAAATGACACTTGCGCTCAATACCTTCAGTTATATCTACTTTCCAGCAACCACGGATGTCAAGGACATGGAGATGACAGCAGCTAGTGAGAATGGCATCTAGCCCACGGTCGCTAAATCGTCCATAGGCAAGTTCAAGGTATTCAAGCTTTGGCATGGTATTGGCCACAGCCAATGCCTCCGACTCATCTACCTTGGCATCTGCGGTGCCATCCAGGCTCCATTCAGGCTCTGGTGGAGGCATGTTCCTCCTCAGCTGAATCAGAGACTTGCAATGCTTTCCCAGCGACTCGATGCCCTTGGAGGTGATCTTGAGGCAGTAGCTAATGTCCAGTACAGTTAGAGCCGAAAGTGATTCTGCATGCTTCTCCACCATTTCATCAGTTACTTCACTCATTGGAATCTGGAGGATATTCAGGAACCTTGTACTGCATAAAGGAAAACAATATTTGTGATCCACGCTCATGAAATTACAGCACTAAGTGGCCATGGCTCTCAGCATGGTAAACGGATATTTATGTCTGATACATACATGGACGTTTTATCTTTGATCATTTGTGTCATCCCTATAAATGCCTCATGAGGACACTCATGAAAGAAAAATGCTGAGAATCTCAATCCTATAGTCAGGGCTTTTTCTCATCGCAGTTGGCATGCCACATGGCACAAGAAGTCTGGGGCTTGATATTACAAACCCAACCTGAACTGTGCTGAGTCTGTGACTCGCCAATCCCCTGATGCCCTGCATTATGTCAGGTCTGAGGAGAGAATCTCTAGGGATTGGGCCAACTGTCTAGAGTACAATATTCTCAAAAAGAAATGGTTATTCCCTAGTACAGAACAGAACCTAATAATAATACAGGATACTATTAGAGTGACAACCTTCAGAACAGAAATTTTATGAATGGTCAAGAGGATGTCCAGAACGCAATTTACATTCAAGCAGTACAAACATTGAATTGAATACTATCCAGAATGCCGCAGAGACTTGAAACCTCAATCTCACTTGTCATGGTCCATGGATCAACCGTGTAAAGACACATCAGGACCATCTACAAAATTTTCTCCAAAGAAGATTTTTGGAACAATGTAAAAAAGAATAAAGACCAAAACGTTCCCTGTTTGAAAGACCGGTAGAAATGAAGGTAACAACAACCCAAGTTAGAGCATGCCAGAATACCAAGAGAAAACACAACTCAAAATAACTAAAATAACAAAATAAATCTCTCATCCACTTTGCCTTGGACATGTCTTTTTACTGCCCTGAAGTTCTTTCAAAGCCTCAAAGTGAACTAACAATATCTTCACTAATCACCAAATAAATCTCAGGGCATAATATATTTAAAAAAAGGTCCAGTGAGAGCTCAACGGTTTCATAGTCTTCTAGGTTAATTATATTGATATATTAACTGTAAAAAAACAAACATTAAAAAATTGACACATAAATACAAAAATTAACAGGGAAAACTTATAAATGAGCATCCCAGATCACGAAGAAGAAAACCAACAAGCAGCGCGCGCACCCCCCCCCCCCCCCCACCCCAAAACAACCCAACCCACCACAGAAAAAAAGAAGAAGAAGAAAGAGAGAAAAATATCATCTATTTTTCCATTAGCTTTATACTATCCGTTGCAGATTCTTCATTATGCTTTCTACGAAAATATGGAAATAACACTGAATATATCACTATATATACATAAGATCAGATTAAAATGAGAAAAGAATAGAAAAAGAGCATCCAGTGGGTCTACTAGCAACAAATGATGAAGGGAAAAAACTAAATTTTATAATATAAGTATATAACCCAGCTTCTTGGAATTCCAAGAGCTTGGGAATTAGCGTCAAACCATCTACGCTGTACACAATAGATATAAAAACTGCTAACAGAATTCCCAAAGCCTGGGTTCGAAATGCAAGTAAAAAAAAAAAAGAAAACATAATAAATATTAGCTACAGATGGTTACATGTAAATGAGCAATGCTGCCCAGTGATTTAACAAAGGATTCAAGCACGTAGAACAGAAGTATCGTACAAGGACTACGTCAAAGACTTGAAACCCTGTTTTTGAAACAGCAAATAGAAGGCATTGCTCGTATGAAGAAGGAAGAAAAGCATTAAGCAAGAAAAGCACATACATAATTTTAGTATGTTAGAAAAATTAAATAATAGACCACCAAGCAAAAAAAACCCATTCCCATGTTCCGTATCTTTTTGTGGGAAATCCTGCTCCTCTTCTACAGCATTTTGACCAGCAAAATCTCCATCAGCATCTAACTGCTTTCGGACAGAAAATTTCGACTTCTAATAAACAACACTAAAAAATAAATCTTATGATTAAAATCTTCTCGATTCATTTAATGGAAAACCTTCCACAATTGGTTACCTAAAAAAAAATCTACAATTGTTTTCTGATAATAAAACCAAGTTGGAAACCAGTTTTTTGAGTCATAACATAACAAATAAATTTATTTCAGCAGCTGGAACCTAAACCTATAAATAAAACAGCATCTACTTGAAATAATAATAATAATAATAATAATAATAATAATAAAAGAAAAGAAAAAAGAGAAAACTCCTCTTCCTTTGTCCCGCTTACATCTCAGCCCCTTTCCTTATTCCAATTTCATCCGTCCCCTGGAACATGACACCCCATATTGTTCCAAAAAAAAAAAAGAGGGAAAATCAACTCAAAATAAATTGAAAAATTAATATATGGATAAATGATTTTCAAAATTTTAATCACAGACATGGATAAATAAATATCAAAAACTTGAACACTTAACAGCTATCAACAAATAACACTTTCATAATAATAATAATAATAATAATAATAATAATAATAATAATAAATCAAGAAAAAATAATCAAAATATAACAAAAAAAATCACAAATCAAAAAAAAAAAAAAAAAAATCACAAATCCAATGCATTCCAGAAACTCATCTACAAAAACCGAATACTGCTTACTAGCACTACAAACCAATCCAAATGACCAATATAGAGAGGAAAAAAAAAAGAAAAAGAACATATACAAGAGTAAGAGAAGAAAGAACTAGTGAAAAGGGGGATGAAAATGAAGTACTGGATTCGTACGAGGAGGCGACGTAGGAGAAGGCAGAGTTGCCGAGGCGGTAGGCGGAGAGGCGGCGGAGGTTGCCCCGGCTGCGGCGGACGAGCCTCCTCACCGCCGAGTCGATGACGTCGGAGCGATTCACCCGGCGGCACCACTGCTCCAAGTCTATCTCCGCCCAGCAGTACGGCCCCACCACCGCCTCCCGCCACCCCCGGCACACGAACGGCACCGTCCTCGACCTCTCGTCCGCCGTTATCCTTCCAAATATCAACGCCAACACTTCTGGACTCATCCCTTCGGACCACCTCCGCCCAACCTCCTCCCCCTTCTCGCAACCACCACCGCGGCCTCCGCCGCGCGCCACCCTCTTCATCTCCCACTCCATCGGTCCAAAAGTCCCACGCCTAATCAGGGACTCGGCCTGCCTCCCTTTTATAGCGAGAGAGACGACAGATCTGTTGACACGCGTCCTGACAATTTGAGTCGGACGGCTAGGACTGTTTTTTTCCCGCTCTCCCCTCACTCCTGATCGTGTTTCCGGGTACCACAGGTAACTGAGCGGGCGCTTCCGCTACGTTGGGAAATGGCCGGTAGATCAGGCGCTGGGCGGGTCGGACGTAGCTAGGATACGACTGGCTCTTTTATACGACACGATAAGATAAAAAGTTTTTTTTTTTTTTTTTTTGGGTTTGTTGTTGGGGGGGGGCGGGGCGGGGGGTGTTAAAAGATAAAAAGTTTGTTTAATGTGCTGTTGGTTACCGCGATCCTCGTTGCTTGCTGCTTGCCGGAAAGGTGACGAGGAATGAGGCGCTTCTGGAGCGTCTTTTTCCCGAGAGAAGAACGGAAGGATATTATGGAGGAAAAAGTGGGCATGTGATCTCGCGCCATTCCAGGTAATGTGCACGGATAAGTGCTGGGGCACAAATATTCTGTGTTCGCGTCCGTTTTAATTTGCGGTTCACTCCGAGGTTATAATTAATTATTAATAAGTTTTATGAATTAATGTTGCCTCTTTGTGATGGCGATGGAGGTTTTAAGATGAAGGTTTGTCATTTTGATCACCAGACTGTGTTCTTTCATTTTAAAAGGCATGGGAAGTTGCCAGTCTGTCCACCTTCGTTACCCCACTTCATGCTAAGTGCATTGCTCATATGAAGTTTTATCATTTAATTCGATGATTTAATAGTGTCTGACAATAGGAAATGCTGTTATACAACGTGGCCATTTAAAAGATGCTATTATCTCAACCCACTAAACCTTAATGATCAAAATGCCTCAGATGTTTGGAGGCTACCGACAGCTAGGAATTCTTATTTTATTCGCTGTTACAATTAATGGTAGCCAGACTTGCACTTTTCTAATTTTGCATTTCGAATTTGCTATAAATTTTTCTCAGAAAATTGCTGTTAGATTTTCAAGTGTATAAAAAAAATAAGATTACATATGCAGAATTAATAAATAACAATATAAACAGTGCGTACTTGAATTTTTTTGAGAGGGCATGTGAGGACGATAATACATTTCCCAGCGGAGGTTCTGAGGTTTGTTTTATTCTCAAAGAGAAAAGTTCCTTTTGTTAGTTTTCTAACTAAGAATTCACAAATAATGCGGAAGTTTTATAATTTCTTCGAAAAAAATATTGTTGGCCTATAGTTTCATTGTAGGGATTCCCAGGTCATTTAATGCATTGGTTATTTGCAAGGTCTATGACATGTAAGGTTTTAAACTAAAATAAATCCAGGGATTCTCAGTTATAAGTACAAGAATTAGACTATTCAACTGTAACAAAAAGAAATGCATTATACCTTGCCTAACGATTGAGAAATATAACTTTATCCTATTGTTGCTGTTGCGAATCAGTCTGACCATGATGCCGAGCGACTGATCTACTGGAGGGCTTGAGTACTGATTGGCTAAACAAACCAGATGGATCGGCTGGAGAACTTGATGTACCTCCAAAGATATGATAGGATGGTCATTCTGCATGGGTGATGATGGCTTTGATTCCAATCGCTCCTAAGATGATACTAAAAAATGAGATTATGCTCAAACTTTCATGTCGATCTTCATATGAAACTGCATAAGATAAAGAAATTTTCTTGTCGGAGAATGTCCGATGAGAAATCTTTCAATACCTAAGTCCGACAAAATGTTAAAAAATAATAGAGATGTTACGAGAGTGACAAAGTGACAGCACACATGTATGAGGGCGCAGAGCACTTACATGAAGATTCTACAAAAGTGATTTTTATAGATGAAGATCAGCATCCATCGTCGAGAAACTCGAACGTATGGATCTATTATTTATGGTAGTTGATCGTATGTCGCAAAGGTCTCCCGCATGCGTTCCACTATGCATTAGGCCCTGCGCATCTCATCCTTGTGGTTATACAGATTGCTCATGATCATGGCCGAGGTATTGCTAGTTGGGGGAAGAATTTAAATTCTCTACGTACGCATCTCTAGGTCGGCCATGTAGCAAGGACTAGACGATCAAAGGCTTCACAATGAGCTATGATTGGTCAGTCTGCCACATTACCCGTTGTTGGTTATAAAATGTGTATCACTTGCTCTGCATTTTCGAGATAGAGGTAACTTATTGGCTTGGATGATGGAAGCAGACTCATTAACGAGGATGACCAACTATGGCAAACCATGAAGTCAAGCCATAGTATTAGGCCGTGAAATCAAGCCGTAGCAGTTGTCTTTTTGGTTTTATCATATAGATCTTCTTGTTTATGAAGGATGTGCCAGCACCTGCGCTTTTCGAAGCGGTATCATTCGTGGCGAGAGTCTCAACATAATGAGTAGATGTCTAGTTGATGACTATCCAGATTATCGTTCGAGGATGAATGTCGTCCGATCAACATATATGTTGTGTAGATTGGCCGGTGTAGGTGAACCACTAGTTTGTTGATCTGAGGTTCTGTATAAAGTGAGAGACTGATGCATCTCCTCCATTTGGGTCCTCTACCATATTCATGCCGAGAGAGAGAGAGAGAGAGAAAGAGCTTCACCATAACCAAGCTGTGGTTCTTATTTTCCCTTTGTGCCCCTATCAGAGCTTTGCAACCTTATCGTAGTTCTCCTACCTTCGTCGATATTTGGTAGGTTCTTTGTCCCTCCTGCTCTCCTTAGGCCTTCTTGAGACTTTTCATCTTTCTTCTGCTTTGTCCCTCCATTCTTTTGCAATGGATCCATCACTCGAGGAGTAGTCCACAGACGGCAAGAAAGTGAGTCGTCAGGGCTCTCTTGATTGAGCTTCTGTAGGGTAGGACAAAGCCCAGTCTGAAGTCATCTCATATCTAGATGCTGAAAATTATATATGTCTTGGAAGAGTTCGACCCCGATTGGATCCATCGAGTGATATCACCTTTAGAAAATCAGACTGCCATCTATGAGGAAATGTTAAAGGGGGGACTGAGGTTCCTAATTCTTTAGATTATCGTTGAACTATTGGCTTAGACTAGCTCCTCCCAACCCAACTCATCCTCAACACTTGGAGGATAACAGTCTGGTTCTTCTGCTTTCTGAAGCTCCATGGGAATATTTTTTTCAAGTAAAGATGTAACCTCAGAACAAACGATGGTGGTTACTTTTCCGTAGGAAACACTATAACATCCTTCTTTTTGGCCCTTTCTCGGTTCACGATTGGAAGGGCCAATTTTTCTATGTCGCCTAGGTAGATCCGTAGAGCTTTCCACTGCAACGGAAGACGCTGAGGAAGAAGGTGTTGAGACTATTTTCTATCCTATTGAATGAGTAGGAAACGATCGGCGTCCTTTGACAGATGAAGGCTCCAACCTTTGCGAAGTTGCTCTATGAGGCGCCTTTTGTGAACACTGGTCTCGATTATGATTTTATTGGAGGTAATTCTTCTTGCTTTTATTTTCTTTTTTTAGAGTACTACAACTTGGTAGGCTGACTTTTTTTCTTTGATTTTGCAGCATTGAAGTTTAAAACCGATGAGCTATTTGGCACCATGAAAAAGGGACCCAACAAAGCTAGCCTATTAGAGAGGAGGAGGAGAAAGAAGAAAAAGAAGATGGGGTAAGGTTGTTTGTCGCTGTTGCCAGGCATCTTGTTGTGTCTAGCTCGATAAAGATTGTGAGGGCTAAGAAGGGGTCTATTAAGGAGGGATCACCTAAGATGGAGGTGGCCGCTGCTTTCTCATTTCTGCCCATGCACCAACCATGGATGCTCGTTACGAAACAGTCTTGTGACCTGATTTTTCTTGAAGAGCGATGCCATTCTGGTACGAAACTATACGAATTAACCACAGAAACCGGTCTCAAATGAGCGA
Organism: Elaeis guineensis; assembly: GCF_000442705.2. Taxonomy (NCBI): domain Eukaryota; kingdom Viridiplantae; phylum Streptophyta; class Magnoliopsida; order Arecales; family Arecaceae; genus Elaeis; species Elaeis guineensis. Next base: position 394,354 of record NC_026005.2, read on the forward strand.
AATTCTTATGTAGACTTAGTTTACAATAAATACTGTAGACTAAGTGAATAAAAATAAAAATGAAAATCATATTTTGGTTGATAGATAATTGAGAGTTGAATTGTATTTTATTTATTATCTTATTTTATTGATTATTTTATTGGTTATTATCCCAAGTCAATTTCTGATCATTCATCAACTAAAATATGTTCCTGATCTTTATTTTTATTATCTTAATTTACGGTATTTATTGTAGGCTGTCCATACAAAAATTTCGGGACCCATTCGTTAAGGACGTTTCCATTAGCCAGTCAACGGGCGTTGCCCTGATTCGGGAGCTATTCGTAAGGCGAGGCGAACTAGGGCCAGGGCCGCGGGGGAGATTCGAATATTCAGTCCGCACATGGCGTAGACTGTCCAAAATGCCATCCATGAACTGTACAACCACAGAAATGCCATCGGGTTCGTGGAGCATTACATCATTAGAGGCATAACTCGTGCTGCTAGGTACTTTGTAGTGGACGAGGGCCATTTTCGTCACTGAATTTCTGTACATAACACGATGCCCTAGAAACCCGGACCCGCCATTTGCGATTCGTTGTCCGTTGGAACGACGCGAGGAGGTGGGAGGACTCCTTGGCGGGTTCCTTCTTCCCTCCCGGCTCGTTCGATCGATCCCCTTCTCCTCTTCCTCCTTCTGCTCCTCCTTCCTCATTCAAACTCTAACCCTAGGTGTAGAGACTGTTCCCTTTCCAAGTAAATGGATCTCTCCGAGAAATCTCGTCAATCGCGGCTCCCGAGTTTCCTCTATTCCCCGTCGGCTACCAGGACCCTCGGCCTCCAGAGGGTCTTGAGCAGGAACCCTAGCTCGCCTTCACCTCCGCCGTCGAATGGCGCCTCATCGCCCGGATCTTTCCTCATCCAGGCTCCAAGAGAGCCGGGGAAGATTGAAATGTACTCGCCGATGTTCTACGCCGCCTGCACCGCAGGCGGGATCGCCAGCTGTGGCCTCACCCACATGGCCGTTACGCCACTCGATCTCGTCAAGTGCAACATGCAGGTGAGAACGATCTGTTTGCTTGGGGTCTCGGATCCGGATATTGGACCATTGGTCCCGTGTCTTTGGGAGCCGTGAGGGATTCGTGTTGGATCGTTGATTTCATTAAACTATTGATTCTTGTTACTTCGTTTTAGGACTTGTACTTGGGGCTTCGATCCGAATAATAGAGCGATGGGGTTCCATTTCTTAGGGACCCTTGAGGGATTCCTGTTGGATTGTTGATTTCTTTGGCTATTTATTCCTTTGTGTTCGTTCTAGTGCTAGAAATGAAGTTTTCCCAATTTTCTTTTCCCAACTTTCTTTGCAGGTTTTTACAATCATATGCATTTGAATTATCGCCCGTTGGAGGTCTGGATCTGCAAGTAGATTCAAAGTTTTCCTATATTCGGTTCATTTTATTAATATGGTGTTGGAATATATATATATATATATATATATATATATATATATATATATATTCGACCTATTCTTGCTTTAGTTTCTTTAAATGAAAAGAAAAAAAAATCTGAAATGAATATATGAAACCTCTTTGGTTATGGATTTTGTGGATCTGGACTTATTATCGATTGAGTTCTCCTGATTTCTATATCCTTTGGTGTTGAATGAATTTAAAGTACCTTCTGGAGTTAAAATAATAATTATGCTTTTGATTTGTTGGAAGTTCCTTGCCTTCATGTATAGCTTTTTTTCCCCTCTATTTCTTAGGATTATCTTGCCCGTGAATACCTAAAATTATTGGGAATTTGAACTTTCTTATTTATTAGCAGATGAATCTGTTTGGTGTTGTGTTTTGGGCTTGTGGTATGTACATTTTAATATGAATTCATCCCCAATATCCAATCTTGGCCTCCTTCGAAGTGGATGTGATGAAGCTTTTCGTTCTTAAGGTTATTGGGGAGTTCTCTTGTTTTAGTGTACATCTTTCTTAAGGTTATTGAGAACTTGAAATTTTGCTTGATGAGTGGCTGAATAGTCTTTTTGGTTTGTTAACTAGTATCACTCACAAAATTGCATTTCGATGTAAGTGATAGTGGATTGATCCATTTAACATTAATGCTTTATTGGGATTTTTCAGATTGACCCATCTAAGTACAAGAGCATCACATCAGGATTTGGTGTCTTGCTTAGAGAGCAGGGACCGAGAGGTTTCTTCAGGGGCTGGGTGCCAACCCTGCTTGGGTACAGCGCCCAGGGGGCATGCAAATTCGGGTTCTATGAATTCTTCAAGAAGTACTACTCAGATATTGCTGGACCTGAGTATGCTGCCAAGTACAAGACCTTGATCTACCTTGCTGGTTCTGCTTCTGCTGAAGTGATTGCTGATGTTGCTCTCTGCCCCATGGAGGCTGTGAAGGTGCGAGTCCAGACACAGCCAGGGTTTGCCAGGGGTTTAAGTGATGGATTTCCAAAGTTTGTCAAATCTGAAGGCTATCTGGGGTATGATATCTTCTTATTTCTGCTTGTCAATAGCTTGGTAATTGCTTTTTTTTTTTAAAATTGTAAATTACTAAAGTTTTCTTATCTTAATGTGTGGAAATGCAGATTGTATAAAGGTTTAGTTCCACTTTGGGGGCGTCAGATTCCTTGTAAGCAGATCCTCCCTTTTTCATTTCCAGATCCTGGTTGACATTATATTTTGTTTCTTTGTTTTTCCTTTTGATTATTATGTGCAAGATTTGGTCATTTGTATGGTATATGAAGTTCTGATGTGCGAAAATACTTTAGATAATTGTAATATCCTGGATGTTTGTTTTATTCTCAGTTCTCTCAGCCATCGGAATGCTGCCTTGTTAAACTGGTTATTTGAAAGGAAGAATTTAGATGCTTTAAAATTGATTTAACTGATTAGTCTAAAATTTTGTTAAGACTTGTAATTTCCTTATCAAAAAAGTGTCTTTGCGTGTAATTTAGCATAGAAGTTTTTCTGATGCGATAAAGTGCTCCAGTGCACACATTCATGAGTGTGCTATTTCAAATGAGAATGATTTTTGTTTTTTTTTGTTTTCTAAATTTCTGGTTCTATACTACTAGTAAGATCAACCATATTCAAGAAAGAAAATGGTTTGGAAAACACAAGCATGGAATGGATTTTCCTCAATATTTTTGAAATTCTAGTTTCATAGTTTTGCTAACTTCGCTTCATTTTTCACTGGTCTTTGTGTATATGAAATGTTGCTTTAAAACGCACCTTTTTCTTGTTTTAAGCACCAAGATAGTGTTCTTTGGGTAGCTCAGCTGATTTTCTTTCATTGTTTTCCTTCTTCCTGCTCGAACTGCATGGATAGTTAGCTTTCAAACATTCATATTGGATGCATGATTGAAGCAAGTTTTAGTTTTTCCCATATCAATTCCTTTTAAAGAAATTGTCTTTATCACTGTAAGTCACTTATGAGTCAGGTATGTGTGACCATCTCATGAAAAGTTTAGCTAATCATTTGTACAATAGGACATGAGGAAAGATGTCATAACCAGCATCATTCAGTATGTGCATATATAGAGGATGACAAGATGCTCGCATGTTTCTTTCTCTGTTCAACTGTATTGGTAAGTTAATTGAGTTTTTCTTCATTTGCAAGTGCAAAAAGGAAAAAAGGAACTGATACTGAGGTAAATCACATTGTCACTGAGAACATGACAAAATTTAGCTGATAAATGAAGTGAAGATTGGATTCAAGCCTTTCTTAGTTGCAACTCTTGATTCCTGTGCATGACTTTTCTTCTGCACACTTGTTTGTGAGGATGGGTATCCCAAGCATTTTAGTATGGCTCTTCTTCTTAAATGGGGGAACCTTCACGAGCTACCTTCCTGTGATCATCTGTGTTGAGCTTTTGAGCACCAGAAAATATATATGTTGGCGACAGGTTTCCTATTATGCTCAATGACATTTTGTATGGTTTATACATGTAACTATGAATTTTTTCCTATTTTTGGATCCCTTTTTTGTCCCCTTGTTGCATTCTACCTTTATATTGGTGTGCACACAGTTCTTGAAATCTATTCATGCTTGTCGAGATTTTATGTGTGTATATCTCAAATCGTCCTCTCTTCTTGAGTCTTCTATTTGATTTTGAATGTGGTTGCACTCTAGTGAAGTGGTCTGCATGGTTCAACTTTGAGGCATATTCAGTGCTCTCTTTATGCAAATGCTGAATTACCAATTTTATTTAAGTTTCCTCTTATTTTGCAGGAAAAAGAAAATGGATTTTATTATGACTGGCAATATTTCTTTTTTTTGATTGTTGGCATCTTAATTTGCTTGCCACACTTGTGATGCTTGTTTCATTTGATTTATAATGCATGTTTCCATTTATAAGTATGATGGTTTGCATGATGCAATGTATTAATGCAACTTCTTTTTAGTAACTATTGAATTTTACGTCTTCAAATGTTGGCTCATATTCTTCACCAACTATCTTAAATGTCTTGCAAAGCTCATAAGAAATGCAAGTCAACGTTTTGCACTAACATCAAATTTGTCTTTGATTCTTGGCCTTCTGTTGTTTTGTATGTTTCTCATGTGCACATAGTTCTTGTAATCTGATTGTGATTTCAGGTTTTGAAATGTACATATAGCAAATAATCCTCTCTGCTAGAGTCTTCTCTAATTGAATTTGCATGATGTTGTAGTTTAACAAAACATCAACACATAACCACTCAAGCATGCTAATCTTTTGACCATCAATATTTGTCATCTATCTTCATGCATTTTTCCCTTTTCAGTTGAGCATATGCCTTGAATATAGGGCATTATTAGAGACACTTGCTCATTGATTCTTTTTGCTTCTCTCATGATGTGCATCCTTCTCATTCGTATATTGTTAATTAAAACAGGGTATATTTGATATTGTAATAAGACTTTTCTTGTCTCAGTTAGTATCATGATGCCCAATTTTGGAAATAAAATATCAGTATCTATCTATTGTTTAATTGCTATACCTACATATTTCTGCGAAAAACAATTAGTTTGTAAGAACTGGTTTTTGCTTATTTATGCAGCCTAATTAAAAATGCAGAATATCTTGTGACTTTGTTGGTACCATTATTATTTACTAGATCAGAGAGATGAGAGCCATCTTCTAATCAACATGAAATGTGTTCTTGGTAGCTTCTGCTCATAATATGCCAATTTCATGAGTAATCAACACACAATAATAAAATTATGGCTTGAATTTATTGTGAAAAATTGGGTGTAATTCCACAAAAATATTGAAATTCTGTATAAACAATGAAAAAAATGGCAAGACTACTGCTTTGTTTCCTTCTGTGTATTCAAATGCTTAATGATGCTTGTCATCTAATTCAAGGGTATATAGCAGCTTCTATGGCACATTTGTAACTGAATTCTATATGCAGATACTATGATGAAATTTGCATCTTTTGAAACTATTGTCGAGTTAATCTACAAATATTCAATTCCCACTCCAAAGGACCAGTGCAGCAAGCCCCTCCAGCTGACAGTGAGCTTTGCTGGAGGTTACATCGCTGGAGTCTTTTGTGCTGTTGTGTCTCACCCTGCGGATAACCTTGTCTCATTCCTTAACAATGCTAAGGGTGCAACTGTTGGTGATGTAAGTCCTGTACAGTTAGTAACTATTCTTTTTCTTCTAATATCTAGGATGATCCATATTTATCATTTGTAGTTTTTATCTGCTATGATTTTTTTCTAGTTATTTTTATTATCGTTGTTCCTTTTTCTGATTAGGCTGTGAAGAAGCTTGGGCTGTGGGGCCTTTTCACCCGTGGGCTTCCTCTTCGTATTGTTATGATTGGTACCCTGACTGGGGCACAATGGGGAATTTATGATGCTTTCAAAGTCTTTGTTGGCCTGTAAGCGCCTCTTGCAATCTTATATTGCCTTCTTGCTGATCAGATATGCTGTAGTACCTATTCACAATCAGATCCTAATTCTTTGAGATTTTCTGTAGGCCAACCACAGGTGGAGTTGCTCCTGCTGCAGCCACGCCAGAGCTTGCACAGTTGAAAGCTAGTGCATAATTTTCTAGAGATAAATCATAACAGATTTCTGACATTAATTTTCTCATTTTGGACGGCAGTGTGATATTTGCCCTGAAGCAATGCATTGTTTGTTTTCATATTTTTGGGGATGGTTTTGACTGCATCCCTTTGGCTTGCTAGACTTGTTAAACAGGTCAAGATAGAATTTGGCATCATAGCAAATGAAAGCTTATTGTTAAATAAAACCTTTGGTCTCAGTTCTTATCCTCCAGACATTCGGGAAGGATTTCATAATAAATTCTTGTCCCAAAATTGTTGTTACGTTTTCTGAATGCCATATTGCAAGCCCATTTGTGCCATGCAGAATCTTGTTGGAGTATAAAGCAGATCTTGGTCACTTCTGTCAAGCTGACTCTCTGATATTTTAGCCTCAGTGCTTCGAGCTTTCTGGTCTATCTGCTCTTCTCTCAGATATTTTCGTGTATGCTGTGGTTTCTTATGTTGCGTTGACTATCATCATTCTTCTTGCTTGGTTTAAGAGGCTTCTTTTGTGGTGGTGGTAAATGATTGTTAGTCTTGGAGGATCCAGTGAGTTTTAATGTTTTAGTAGTTACTCAACCAGCAAATAAGGGTGAGGATGTTTTGTGTTCTAGCATGGTAATTACTTTATTCTGCTGAAAGCAAGCAATTATTTGTAATTAATGAGCAGCTTACAGGATGAGTTTGTAATCCAAATTTTTTCATACATTTTTAGTTCTTTGGTGTAGTATGGCTCTTGAATAATGAGTAACATGGTTGAAACTTGAGAGCATACTCAAGATCAGGTATAAGATGCATGGCTTGCTTAATGTGACTTTCTGGAGATAGATCTTATCCAGAATGCTTTTTGCTGAAATTGGTCAAATGCAATGAAAAATTGAAGAATGGAAGGCGGAAGAAAATGAAGAAAACGGTAGAGTTTGAGAGGGCAAAGGGAGAGGGGTAAGTAACTGGCACCTTTGTTTCCTATTTAGATCCATAATTAAACCCTTGCTAAATTTCTTTCAAATTTTTTCCAGTGAAATCTTTAGAGATTTTCTGAAAAAGAAAAAAGTATTCATTGCCAAGCTCTTAGACAAGATTCTTATGAGTTTCCATCATATTTTATTTTGCTCTTTTGGAGCTTTTCTCTTTTTGTTTGTCATTGTATTCCTACTTTTCTATTGCACGCCAGTTTCAATTAGAATTAAAACTTTGGGGAAGATCCATCCAAGCTTTGTATTGGAGTGCATTATTGTGAAAGCTTAAAAATGACTTGAGGATGATTTTGGTGGATTTTCATTAAGAAAATTAACTGGATTTTGATTGTTCTAAGTATAATTTAGGAGAAATTATAATAGAATTCTGGAGAGTTGCTTGAGAAGTTGATGTAAATGGCGAATTTGGAGTCAAACTACTATAAAAATCTGTATTTACCTGTGCTTTGGCTACTCTCTTCTTTATTTTCATTTCTATTCTCATATTTTCGTTACATGATATTGCTCTCGCTACACCACCATTACTTTATATAGTTTAAACTCTATGTATACTTATTTTTAAATTTTTAAAAAATTCAATTTATCTTCTTGAGTTGTCTATCTAGACAACAATTAAGATAAACCAAAAGTTGATAAGATAATGATATTATATCAATCCAATAATTTTAGAATGATCGTGCTTATATGTGTGCATAGTGGAAAGCAACCAACATTAGTTATCTGAACTACTAAGGAGTGGAGAATGTGGATAATAAATGTCAGAGCGGATAGTTATTTCATTTTAGTATAAGTGTTGGAATTGAACTTTATTAAAAGGACATGTCAATAATTAATTCAATATATTTTTTGTTTTAATTTTACTCTAATTGTAATTTTTACCTTGGGAGCATGTACTTAGATTTCTATCAGAGTTCAATACTGTACTTATATCATAACATCTTGCTACATCCTTACCTAGCTATATGCTACACCCCTATCCAATTTTAAAAGCATGTGATGATGGAGAAAGTCTTTGAAGATCCAGATATTTAGAACTATGCTTCTATTTATCCTCCATTTGATCCCCGTCATTATCTTTCTGGCTGATCAAACATCGGTAGCACATCATGCATGCTAATCTTATTGCTGCTAAGGCTTGACACCTTTTCCCACCGACCAACCAAGTTCTTTAGAACTCCAATTTGTTCGTCTCGATGGGATAGAAGAATATTAATAAAGCAGTTCTGGTGTGCTTGGTGGGATGGAAAAAGCACCAACATTCTCTACGCTCTGTATCACATATCACATTCAAATCCGAAGCAAGCAGTAGCCAAAATAAATACTTTACATAGTAGCAAGGACTAATGATCGTGGTAAGCATATTCTGGAAGATATTTTTATCCACAAAAACGAAAGAGAATTGCAGATAAAATAAATCCTACATGATTATGCTAAACTGAAAAAGAAGTGAATTATCATACAAAATATTTATATTCATGTGGAGAAAATTAATTCAGAAGTAGAATAGTAAATTGTAGCAAATTCAACAACATGACTTGTAACAAATAACAATAAGGCCTGTTTGGGAAGGATAAAAATTTTATTTTATATCCTAACTAACTACTGTTTAGTTAGATTAATTATAAGATTGAAAACGGCTAATTCTATTGGGGAAAAAAAAAATACCCCCGTGGATTTTTTTTTTTTTCTGAGGTCATCGGGTTCCCCTCCTCTCCCAAGATCCCGTTTTTTTTCTTTTTCACCATTCCTTTCTATCACCCACCTCGCGCACCCTCTCTCTCCTCATCCTCCCACTCCATCTTCTTACCGCCTCCTCCCACGCTCATATCTTGCTGCCCTCCTCGCCGTCACCGTCGCTGCCACTGCCGTCGCCGTTGTGGCAATTCCAGTGGATGCAACACCCTGAAAGCCAACGATTCAACATTTCAGACCGAGAAGGCCCTCCACTCTCTTCTATGTTAGATCTCATATAAACTTTGCTCATCAACTGTTTGATCTTATACTAAGGAGAAGATGGTTTCTCTCTTTCTTTCTTGGGTTTTTCACTATATCCTTGAAAAAATTGCTCTGTTTTACATTGCTAGATGATTGTAAAAGAGATATCTTTTTTTTTTTTTTTTTTTCTGATGAAGATCAGTATTATCCTTTCTATGTTTTTGAGTACTTTAACATAAATATAACATATTGTTATTTGGTGTTGTATGTTTAAGAGTGATTCTATCATAATCTCCTTATATTTCAATTCATCCTGATTTATTTAGCTGAACAATGGCAACAAATTATTATATTGGTAGTTTTTAATCTAGACTTTTTAATGTGCCATTACATAAATACTGATAGACATACACATCCATATTCACAGATATAGATGCATGCACGCACGTACAATCAAAAGTTTATGTTATTGTCATACATCTGCAAAGGCATGCTGGATCTAGGAAGGTTTATGTTATTGTCATACAGAAGTGGTCTGTTCTCGCATGTTGATTTGAGGAGATGGATTAAGCAGATTAGAAAGTATGCTTCAAACCATCTACAAAATGGGGAAGCTTTTTTTTTTGTTCTCCTTCAAAAAGGCTTTTAGATGGATGCTTAACTGTGCATTTTTTCTTTTTATTACTTTTTGAGTTTCTGTTAGACTGAGAGACTGTGCTATAGACAGTTGTAGATGGTGGGTTTCTCCAATCTCCAGTAACCTAATCTAAAGATGGGTCTTCTCTATGATGGCATTTAGGATTTGCATATTCTCATCCAAGAGCTCTAGTGTGGCCTAAAGTATTTGGAATATTCAAAAAAATTAGTTCATTCATCCAAAAACCTTAAACAATATTTGACAGCATTTTGTGTAATGAGAATGCCTTTTGCTGTTCAAATTCATTTCCTCCTGGAAAAGTAAAAGAGAGATCTCTTAGTAAAACATTTTCTTAATTTTGAGTACCAATTTCAGTTGATTGTAAGTTCCTTATAATTAGAAATTTTATTTCTAATTTTGTTCTTTTTGCTATTGTTTTCTCTAATTTGAAACTAATATTTAATCGATATACTTTTTTATTCAGTTGCTGCTGTACTATGGCAAATGCTAGAGCACAATGGAATCCGTCTCTTGAAAAGGGTCCTGTAGACTTATTGCTTGAATATAATATTTCTCGTTATCAAAGATAGAATGGATGAACAACTGAAGAATAGAATAGAATAGTAGATGGCTTGAAGAAGTTCTCCAAGTCAAATCTAACGAAGCAACAAGTCAAGAAGCATGAGGCCCAAATGAAAAGAGATTACAAAATAATAAAAAACCTAAGAAACAAACATGGAATGGCATGGGACCATGTTAGGGGCATGTTAGTTATTAGCAATGAATTTTGGGCATCACTTATCAAGATTAGTTTTAAATATATGTATATTATATAATAAGCAATATAGATGATAATTATCTTCTCTTAACAGGCAAACCCCAAGCTTAAGAAGTGACAACATAAATCATTCATATTATGATGCCTTATCTAGTTTATATGAAGGTATATATTTTCTTATTTTTTTGTGCCCTCTTGATATTCATTTCTTGAATATAGTGCACTAATGGTGAAAGTTTTTTGGAATAGGAAATATTGCAGAAGGACAAAAGAATTTTACATCCATCAGATCTAGAAATGTAGATTTAAGAGACACTAGAAGTTTATGACTTTGTTGGTTCCGTGTGTCTAATTTTTGTTCATGTCTTTAAATTGGTTACATGATTGCATTTTATCATCTCTTTTATTATAAAAAGATAAGCTTGTGTTCCAATGTTCAATAAAAGAATCATAGGGAATCTTAATTATATGAAGCATATTTTTATTAATATTGTTTCTTTGAAGACAAAACTATTTAAGTTATATATTATTTTAAATTACACATCATTTTAGTATGATCAAGTACGTCGATTTCTTGTCTTCAAGTAGTCATCCCACATTTTCCTTGCTATCTTATCTTGTAATATGTTGCCAGCTTCTTGTTGATAATTCATTGATTCAATATCACCATCATATTCTTCATCACCATCAGGAACATCAATTACTTCATTTAGATTAATATTATTTGGTTGTCGACTTAACCATTCATCATCTCCATTAAAAACACTAATAATAATATGTAATACAACCATTGTAGTAGCAATCTTAATTTGAGTATCAATAAGATAAAAATTTATAACTTTTAGAATAGAAAATCGCATTTTTAGTATACGATCTCTCGATATGATTTCTAAGAAAGGCATGACAGATATTAAATATATTTTTTTTTTATTTCATGGCTTCGCATTGCTACTTTCTTGCTCTCTAATATGATAGCGAACCCCTCCATATGGAGCAATAAAGGATGGTGTATTTGCATATCCCACATCTACAAGATAAAATTTACCTCTTGGTATATAAAAACTGTTTTTCAAAGCTGATTCTAGGACTGTTGCATCTGGAGCTGAACCTTTCCAACTTGTTGAAACATATACAAACTGATGGTTAAAATCACATGCTAATACAATATTTTGGGATAAAGTTGTTTTTCGATTTTGATATGGAGGGACATCTTTCTCTGATACAGTAACATGTATATGAGTTTCATCTATGGCACCAATACAATCTTACAATATAAGTAATAAAATAATTAAAAAATATAATAATTAAAAAATATAAAAAAGTTATAATATTATTATAATGATACATGAGATATAGAGCTGTCAATTTGTGTTGGACCTATCAGATTGGCCCGCTCTGCCATGTAAATGGGGCGAGTCAGGTTTATATTTTAGCAACCTGTTTAAAAGCGGATCAAATGATCCGTCCCGTTTGTGTCGGCGGGTCGGGACAGATTGATCCATCTTTTTTTATTTATACATACATACATATATATATATATATATATATATATATATATATATATATATATATATATATATTTCAAAAGAGGGTTCTAATATTATTGAAGAGATAATTGATGAAGGAGAAGAAGAAGATGAAAAATTGAATAATGAGGACCACAATAATGATATGGAGGATAATTTTTTGGGACTTTGATTTGCCTCTAAATTAGTTTGAAAAGAAACTTAAAGTCTTTTAAGTTTGGGTTACATTAAGTATTTAGTTTAAGTTTGACAATTTCATTTTATGACTCTAAAAATTGAGACGTGAGACTTTGACAGGTTAATTTGAGCTCAAATTGAATATCAAATTTAATTTATATTACTGTTTACAGTTTTTTTTTTTTTTGAATTTTGATGGGTTAGCCTGTTTAGCCTATGGCCCATGATGGGTCGGGTGGGGTTGGAATTTTTCTAACTCATCAGTTAAACAGGCCAGTCCGTCTCGATCCGTTTAGAGATGGGTCGGAGTGGATCGGGGTGGGCCGGCTCGTCTTGACAGCTAATGAGATATATCTTAAAATAAGGCCAAATTGATAGTTGTTAATTTTTGGATGTGTAATAGTTGGTGGAAGAGTGACATAATCATACATGAGTCCTGTAATTGCATTAAGAACTACTTGGAAGTATCGATGAATTATCTCACCACTATGTTGAAAACGTTCTTGCAATGCCCGATTACTTGCATTTCTAGAAAGTGTACACACGAAGATTGCAAGTTGTTTTTCCACTATCACACTTCTAGTATCACTTAAAAGATTCTTTTGTCATAAAATATTTGTAAATATCTCAAAAATAAAAGGATCTATACGAAATTCGAACTTGCAACGATCTTCATGTTCTTCAAGGATTTCTTTAACCCACAAAGCATAGGTAAGAATTGAAGTATGACATGGCCTTTTTTCATAAGCAGCATAAACTTATGATGCTAGTTGGAATAACATCATCATCTAATCATCTTCATTTCTCTTTTGGTTAACAAGCCATTGTTCTTCATCAGAGTCCATTGTGTAGAACAACTAAGATTTTTTTCTTTTAACACAAAAATAAGGATAATAGAGAATTAAAGAACAAACTAATTATATCTTACTATGTTGATTAGTCATACATTACACATGCTTATTCATGTTTATTGTAAGTGCCTATTCACACTTATTATCATAAGATTGGTTAAAAATTATATATGATATATACATATTCTTTTTTATTGTAAGTGCCTATTCACACTTATTATCATGAGGTCAAAAAGGTAAAATTACAGTATGTTAGCTTAGTACGGGGCATATTAAGAATAGAAGTAAAAGGCTAAACTTAAAATAATATTTTAAAATTTAAAGATCTTTTTCATTAAGTAAAGTGATTTTAAAGTGTTTATCTTATTTTAAAGTAATAGAATTAAGGAAAAAAAAGTAAGGGATAGAGAAGGAATTGGGAAGAAGAAGGAGGGAAGGAGAAAAAATCCTAACTTATCGTTCAAATATAGGATAAGATTATTTACATAAATTTTTTTTTTCAATAAAATTTTTTGTATAATCCTATAGAATTAAATTCTATATCATATCATCATTTTTATCTTAAGATTAAAAATCCTAAATATCCAAAAAAGCACTAATAGTTCATACTTTATGATCATTACCTCCAACAAATGACACCACAGATTTCTTAACCATGTTGGAACAATTTATAAGTAAATTGTAAATTCATAAATATTTTGAAAAAAAAGTTTAGTCACTTAGGAAAAGTTTATTTATTTATTTGGTAAGGATTAAGGAGGTGAAGCCTCCAAATGGGGAAAAAAAAAAAAAAAAAAACAAGAGGAAAATCAGCCTTTAATAGGGATGGAAAACTGGAAGTTCAAGATAACATGCTGTTGAGCAACAGATCGGATTCAAAACCAAAGAACGGAGCCAGGCCCCAAGGTAAACCATTTCCTTTTGAAAAAGTGAAAAACACATCAAAACGAATCCCCAAAACTCGCTTTCTCCTCGCCGGCGTCAAAGAAGCGCCCATCGCCAACCCATGGCCGCGATCGGATGGTACGGACCTCTGATCGATCTTTCCAGAGCGGGGTCTCACATCGACGACTTCGTCCAGCTCCTCGTCTTCGTCCGCCGCTGTGAACCTATCCAGGTCCGCACATTCTCCTGCTATCCCTTTCTCTCCATACGGTTAGTCCCGTACAGTTTTCCAGGTCCGCACGTCCTCCTACCATCCCCTATTATCCTCCCACTATCCCCTTTCGTACAGTTATTTCCAGGAGGAATCTTTTATACTTTGTTCATTTTTTTAGGAGTTTTAAGAATGCTGTGAAAGTGCTAGCGTCATATCATTCTTGTTTATTATACGCACTGCCAACCATAAACATCATAATCTGTTATGATGCTGAAGCGATCCAAAAAAACACTTCAATTTGAAAAAAGAATGGCAGACGGTTCCATAAGAAATAAAAATGATAGGATCCAGGGTCTCCGTCAACGGCGATAAGTGATACAAAAAGGAAAATGGTGGTAAAATAACAGATGTTTTTGGAATTAAACTTTCAAATCCTTAGGCTTATTTCTTATTGGTTTATTGAAGAAATTATCTACGGGTCACTCCGCTTGTATAGGTTTCCTAGTATGTGTCCATCAAAGAAGAAATAGGTGAGGCCTGCTTGGTGTTGCTTCGGGTTTATTTTTTTTGTTTTCAAAAACCCAAAATGAAAAATGAACTAGGCTGAAGAAACATGTACCGTGAAACATTTTTTTCTGAGGCTGTTTGTAGAATCTATAGTGCTTTTGGTAGAAAAAAATTATTATTCTCAAGGAGTGAAATAAAAGCAATGAGTAGCAGAAGTTTTGTGCAAATGTGGTCTTCACTAATTTGCAGAGGAATGAAAACACAATAAACAACAAGAGTGCGATAGATGCCCCAAATAAGTCGGACAATCCCTATTGTATTTGGCCTCCTTGTGAAACAAAGCTCTCCTACTACAAAGGGCAAGCTGATCATTCCCCTGGTCCTCATGCCAAACTTTTCTTTCAGATCGTGTAGCAGGGAAGCCCGAAAACTTGTCTCCCGAAGAATTGTAAGGCTCCTAATTTGCATCCTTGGATTTTAGTCACCAATAGAATTTTGTTTTCCATGATATCCAATGAAGATAGCTTGTAGCTGATTTTTTTTTATTTCTACATCATATGTGATATTCCCCCAACTATTCTTGCAGGAACAACACATTGCAAACTTATTGTCCTTTAGTTTTAGTGGGGAAATTAGCTGATGTACAATCAGATCATGCGCCCCTATATGAAAAACCATGGTAATAGCTTCATTGGGGCATGAGACATTGGTCGACACTTGCCAATAAAACTATAGGGGTAAGAATGCCTATTTTCAAACTTAAAACTTGACTGCTTCTATGGTCGTTTGCTTGCTGCCTTATTCTTAAGTGGGCCTAATAGAGATCGTTACACAAAGTTTTTAAGGAAAATCTTGGTCCTCCAATTTTTTTCATCCACTTGATACATCTTAGTAGCTTCATGAGTACAGGAAGCACTGAATTATGGAGATAAGCCATTTAAAATTACAAAGAATGTGTTCTTTGTTGAGGAATGCTAGGTGGTATTGTACCATTATGCAACCAAAAAAAAAGTTGATAGACACATTGCTTTCAGTCTATCTGTTATGGAACATGTCGATGGGTTTCCAAGGATCACTTAACCACCTATGACTAGCCATCCATTTGGTATTCCATGATCACATACTATCCTAATTGCATTTCTCCATTTTGAGTTTGAACCATCTTGCTTTAATCCTACGGATAACATGCTCTTTAGTCTTCCTTTTCTTATGAATACCAAAAATAATTACCCTTAAAAAATCACTCTTAGACACTTCATGATCCGCAATTTTCACTTCACGTTCGTCTCTATTTCTAATTTTACCTTTATATTTTAATGCATTCTTCCATAAGACACATTCTTCCATGTTTCATTATATTAAATATATAATAAATAAAATAAAAAATAAAAAATAGATAAAAATTGGAGATGAATATGGCTATTAAGGAGGGAAATGGAGATAAACAGAAATAAGTTTCTTTGAGAGAGAAGTTAGTTAGGATATAAAGAAGGGAATTTGAGGTGTTAAAAATATCCCCATGGCAAGTGGGAATTGGATATGGAGAGGGGATCAAGATAAGTTGTGTATCTTTTCATTTCTAAAGCCACCTATTATGGCAATAAATGATTGAGGAGAATTTCTGTCAAAGGAGTTTAAAGTACCTCAATTTGAGTTTTATGACGGTACCACAAACCCGATGGACCATTCAAAGCTCTCATGTTGTTGTGGGGAGCTTCGAAAGCTGTGATGCATTAGGCTTTTCTGGCCACGCTCAATAAGGTGGCTTGGCTTCAGCACTCCAGCCTCCAACGGGGCTCAATTTGCTCCTTCGACCAACTCGATCGCCATTTTGGTAGCCACTTCCTCCGTAGTAGAAGGTGGAGGAAAGCTTCGACAGCTTATTCGTTGTCAGATAGGGGAAGATGAGTCCCTCCGAAACCACATTGATTGGTTCAGCGCCAAGGTGCTTGAGGTGTGTGAGCTGAATCACTTCATCTGATCACAATAGTGATGAATGGGTTGAGGAACTTATACTTTGGCTTCTTCTTTTGGAAAAGGCCTCTAAAGGATTGGGTCAAGCTCCTAACTTGGGCGGACAAGTATATGAATGTCGAGGAGACCATTGTTGCTTGGAAGGAGGTGGCGAGAAAAGGAGGAAATAAGCATAGGGACCGTGAGAAAGATGATCCGAGGAGAAAACATAGTCGAGAAGAATGGAGAGTTGTACGACCTTGGAGTCCACCTTGGAGCTCTAAGGGGTATACTCCTCTTAATGCTCCAAGGACCCAAATCTTGATGGAGATCTAGGACTGAGATCACTTGCGTTGGCTTTGGAAGCTGCAAACCCTTGCTAAAAAGAGGGACACGAGCAAGTATCGCCCATTTCATAGAGATCATGGGCATGATACAAAGGAATTCTTTCAATTAAAAGATGAGATTGAAGTCCTCATCCAACATCGAAGCTTTAGGTTGGGACAGATGGACCCTTGAAAGATGGAACAATAATGACTAGCCACTCGCCGAGGTGATTGTCACTATCTTTAGAACACTTGCTACTGGCAATCTAGCCCCTTCAACTTGAAGGCGATGATGGTTGAACTTTCCCATGTTGGGAGCATCTGTACCAAGCAACTGAACCAAAGAAGCTCATGCCTTGGCAACAATAGTGTAAAATCAGTAAGAATCATAATTCTGACGCTTTGTATTTCTTACCACTAGTCATTCATAGAATTGTATTTCAATTTCTAACCAAGGGGTCAAAGCATCATAGATCATACTAGTCCATGGAAGCTAAAGATCTCAAAGGATCATTCTGTCCAAAAAATCCTAGCAGGCACACTCGGTTTAATCATACAAAGTGTTTGCCAAAAAAGGCCGATCGGCCTCCAAGGTTCTAGCAGGCCTGATGGCCCCCAAGGTTCGAACAGGGCCGCTGGACTTTATATATGTCCTTATGTATTCTTAAGGTGCACCAGCACCCAAGGTTCGAGTAGGCCTATTGGCCTTTGTGCTCATTCTCGTGGGTTCTCAATGCCCATTGGCCCCTGAGGTTCAAGATACTCATCCTTGTGTATTATCAAGGCCTATTGGCCCTCAAGGTTCAAGCAGGCCCACTGGCCCATACTTGTCCTCAATTAGGTATTCTCTTTTTATCAAGGCTCACAAAAGATTATATTCTGCTCCAACAAGGCAATCTCCCACTACTTGTGTGTGTTGATGATACTCTTGTCGACCTTAGGCACTTTGTGTTCTGGTTTGATAATCAAATAAATTCAGAAGACATTTCGGCCTATTCTCTCAAGGATTATGGCCACTATGAGATTTTGTTTATATTTCAGTCTATCTTTAAGAGGCATTATTATCATATTTCTAGGCATTTATTGCTATCTCCTCTTTAGCTCGGCTCATCTTGCTATAATCTGATCTCATTATGATCTTGTGATCTTATTTTCATTTTGGCCCTTGAAGGCATTATGATATTATAGCCTCATGTCAAAATATTCAGCCGAACTCGCAAACTTATATTCCCAGCCTAATCTAGCCCACCTCGGCATCCTTAGGACGATCTTAAGCAAACAATTCAAACAAGGAGCAAAAGAAAAGGTACGCATAAAAATAATTTCATTTCATTAACAATGTGTGATGACATAGCAGGTCAAAGACCAAATTAGATCACTACATTATGGGAGAAAGATGTTCAGACTGGCCAAGCTTCAGTTCTACAAGCCTGATGATTTTGGAAAGGTCACCCACCCAGTTCAGGAAACCACCTTTCACCTCATCTTGCATCTTCGAGTTGGTGCCAAGAAGCATGGGGGGGGATCTGTAGAAGCCTTTTCCTTGGTGCCGACTCCACTGTGATTGTCCTGCTCCTCAGCCTCGTCACTACTGCTACGGCTGGGTCAAGGCCACTGAAGTCGGCCTAGGGAAAGAGCTTCGACAATTGACTTTTGCACACGTTGAACCCATCGATGAAAGATTCAACCATGGTGAGAGCATGTTGTGCATCGTAGCTCTTCGATGCCTTGAACTTCTCTATAGCTTAGGATGCTCTTTTCTCAGCTTGGGTGACCTAGAACCGAGCAACCTTCAGCTTTTCCTTTGCTACAGCCACCTAGAGTAGGGCTGTCTTGGACCGATTCTTTTTGACCACCAACCTACTCTTGAGAGATCCAACTTTAGCCTCTGCCTTGGTGGGCTTCTTCCTAGTTTCCCATGAGGCTGGTTGAAACATCTCCATGCAGTGTTGAAGGTGCCTTTCCCATAGAGAGTCCATCCTATAAAAGAGAAAAGAAGGATCAGCAACAAGGCTAACTTCCTCTCAGGAAAAAAAGGCAGAAAAGTAGTAGAACCACTATTGAAGGTCTATTTGGAATGATTTGGCAATGCGTTTTGCAGAAATCTCTCCCAGACAAGGTTTCCTGTACCGGTACCGATGGCCGGATCGGCCGGCCGGCGGTACGATACGGCACGCCTCCGTTTTGTTCCGAATCGAGGCGAACCGACGAAGAAAATCGAGAAAGAAAAAGAGAGAAAGAGAGAGAAATAGAGAGAGAGAGGGAGGGAGGAAGAAAAAAAAGGAAGGGGATCCGTCAGAGGGGCCGCCGGAGGCCCTCCGGCGGACAGCCGTGGCCGTCGGGCGGCGGAACGGCCTCCCGCGGCTCCGCACGGGGAACAGGGGCGATCCGCCCCTGTTTCTCGATTTTTTTTTTAAAAAGCTTTTTTTCAAAATGAAGTCGGCAAGTGGTTTGCCGACTTAATTAAGTGAAGTCGGCAAACCACTTGCCGACTTCGTTTTGAAAAAAAATTTTTAAAAAAAAATCCGAGAAACAGGGACGATCCGCCCCTGTTCCCCGCGCGGAGCAGTGGGAGGCCGTTCCGCCGCCCGACGGCCACCGCTGCCCGCCGGAGGGCCTTCGGCGGCCCCTCCGACGGATCCCCTTCCTTCTTTTTCTTCCTCATCCCTCTCTCTCTCTATTTCTCTCTCTTCCTCTCTTTTTCTTTCCGAAAACGGCATGTATCGTTTTGCATGCCGGAACCGTCTCGGTTCCCCACCGGGACGGTTCGGCACGCCCCATACCAGGCGGTTCGGCCCGGTATGGCAAACCCAGCTCCCAGAGCAATAAAAAGGGCGCTTGGAACCTCCCCAAATGTGGTAATTTGCAAAGGCCTTCATCCTCTTTTTATATAGCTTTGAACAACTTGGATTAGTCCGATCGGTCATTTTCTCATTTAGATCAATGAACATGTGGTGCGTCCACATCGCTTTGAATGTCAATGATGGCTCGAGAGGTAGAGCATCAGGACTCGTCCTTTGGTGGAGCACCATCTAGAAGTTATTGCCTTCTTTAAAGGGGCATAGGTTACTTCTTTCAGCCGAACCAATGAGATGCTTCGGACTTGGAAGTGGGGGAGCTAGTGTTAATAAATGATCGAGGTGATGTGGCACGACCAAATTTGACCAACTCATCTTCCATATGGTGACCCGGGCATCCTTAGAAGCTCTTCAAGGCATTTTGATTGGGACCTCCGAGCCAACCTTAACATCAGGATGAGCAGACTAGAAGCAGCAGATGTTTGAAGTAGAAGTCCTTTAGCTTAGTTTGGCAACTTCGGTGACTAATCCAAGCCAAGCAGAGCCTTCACCCCAATTGTGCACAAGATTCCTACAATTCCATCATGTGCCAGGTGGATATGTCACATCTGTTTTAGTGCACTACATCAGCAATTTATTGAAGATGCAGGATCCTAGCTTTAAAAAGGGCTTGAAAGGCCATCTATGAAGGTATATAAAGGTAAGAGGAAGAAAGCTCCACTACTCTTTAATACCAACATTATTTTTTCTTTTATTATTCTTCCTTGCTTTCTGCTAAAGAAACCCTCTCTGACTTAGGCATCGGAGGGTCTGGTCAGAGCCAATCTGGCAAACTCTCTGATCTTTACCTGTTGCCTTGTAGGTGTACAGAGATGGTCTGCATCGGCGTCGCATGATTAGTAGCAACACTACCCATGTTGATGGTTGTTATATAATAAAGTTGTTCGTAAATCAAATAATATTCCATTTGTGGGCCAATTTGACAGATTCAAAAGACCCTAATGCTCCTTTTGATATAGTATAGATCAAATTTGCAGTCTCCATGCTGAAACCCATATTGATACCCAACTAATACACCCCGTACTGAATGTTAGTAACGTAGTATGTTATATATTAGGGTACCAACAGTCACTACTTGTTACAGGGCACATACAAAGTCTTAGTATCCTACTGATACGGTATGCCCCATAGCCAGACACTATAGTCTGATATAACAGACCATGGTATAGATTTGTTTTTGATTTTTTGTCTTCAGATTAGTTTTGAAATACATAGGAGGTTGTTGCTATTCATGCAGAATTATAGCATAAACAGCGATTGCTATCGTGTATGTGTTAGTTGGGAGTCATAATATGTGTTTAGTTAGCTAGTCAGACATCTTGATAGATTTTATTTTCTGATGTAATTCAAATCTAATAAGATTCAAACTAGGAAGCCGTTGGCTCGGTCAGCTATTTATGGGACTGCTTTAGACATGTGAGGGTAATTATCGCTGGTTTTTGAGAAGAAAAGAAAAACCAACAGGTTCAGCTAAGCTAGTCTACTCTCCTGATCAAATCTCTTTGCTATCTGCATTTTTTATCTCTATCTCTGTCCCTCTTTCCTATTTAATGTTGATTGCTGAGATATGTGTTAATTTGTTATAATTGAGCTCTACCATATAGTCTTAGTTTCTCATATTGATTGCAGCTACAATAGATGTGACCTGTTCTTCTCTTTCTACATTATTTGGGAATCAAGATCAAGATTGACTTTTAATCCTCATTTTCTTTTGAGTGTAATGCGTATCTGTGACTATTACTAATTTTCTGAATCCATGTTCTGGTATTCTGCATAACTACATCATTGTTACATTTGTTTCTTTCTTAGCTTAACATCATGGTGCTTTAGATTGTGATAAAATTCCTACATTAGGGTTTCTAGCATCTATGAAAACTTCTAGTATTTTTTTTCTGGTAGGAAAGGTGATTTTATTTATAGTAGCATAGAAGTACGACAATCACTCCAGAGCTACAAGTAGTAGCTACGTTTAGAGATGTAAACATGACAGAACAACCTGAAAGTACACCCTTGAAGTGCTTTAGATTGTGATAGAATTCCTATATTAGGGTTTCTAGCATCTATGAAAACTTCTAGTTTTTTTTTTCTGGTATTATTTATAGTAGCATAAAACTACGACGATCACCCCAGAGCTACAAGTAGTAGCTACATTTAGAGATGTAAACATGACAGAACAACCTGAAAGTATAACCTTGAACAGAAAACAGGGAATAGCACACCAAAAGCAGTCAACAGACTTTGCTTTGACATCTTCTATTCTGTTTTTGAAACTGGACATGCATAAAGCAGAGCCACATGTTGTAGGGCACCCCTGTTTGGTCCTGCATAAGAGTTTTTGTACAAAAGAATGTAGAATGACCAGCAGCTGGGAGAGAAAAGAAGATCTTGAAGCAAAATTTGTTTTGCTTGGAGTTCGTGGCCTCTAGTTGAGGAGATTGGACTTCCAAAATCTTATGCTAATTATCAGTTAATTGCTTCAATAGATGAGGCCCATGGTGCACTACTTATTTATGTATTTCAATAACAACTTGCCCATCAAAAAAGAAAAGAAATAAAAGAATAGGTAATCGGACTTATGAGTTCCTAGACTTATGAAAGATAGAAGAGCGAAGTTGGATGTGTATACCATAAATGAGCCCAAATCGACAAACCAGAACATTAAACGCATCAAAGAGATGTTTCCTATTTAAAGGTAGATGAAATCTTCCTATTGTCATCCATCTCTTTGGAAACAATTAAATGGTGTGATCACTGCTGAGTCTAAGAATCTTGTTCTAGATCATGGAAGGGCTAGCATCATACTCAATGGCTTACTTGGTCTTCCGCTAAGCAAGGTTAGTGGCAGGAGTTCTTCTGAAGTTGAACAGTTAAAAGCACTGTCATAGGTTTATGATGAATCCAAATCCCTCACTGCAGTGGAATACAATATTGGAAGCTTTCCATTATCTTCAAGTGAATCTGATGTTGACCAGTCATGGATGGTTCTGATCTTTTCTTGGTCCAACATGATTTAAGTAATGAAGAAAGGCTCCAGAGTCATACAGAGGAGCATATCTTTCATGCTAATGTAGTGTAGATTGTACTGTCCATTAACTAATTGAGGTACACCAAATGCTCTTCCTGACTATGTCTATGGTTATGGACGTAATAAGCAAAGATAAACCAGCAAATTGTCTTATGTCTCAAGCATGAGTTTCATGAATATGCTTCAGGCATTCATGATGTTAAAGGCAAGGTCTAAACTCTAAAGTCTCAGTTTCTTTTCAGCCCATGCTTTTGAGTTTCGATTTTAGCATTTTTGGCTTGTTTGGCTTTAGTGTATCTAAACTAGTTGACACTCTGTAAATAGGGGGGGCAATTTACTCTACCCCATTGGTACCTGACCTGACCTGACCTGACCTAAATGGAGTGGGTTTTACCCAACCTGCAATAGATCTAAGTTGGGTATGGGTAATGGTAAAACCCACCTTGAAGTTGACCCGGATATATATTACTCTTCACAAATCTGTTTCTCCAGGTTTAAAAAAAAACTTGTATGCAAAAATAATTGATTTTTTATAATTTTACGCGACCTGATCCATCCAACCCACACCATTTAACTCTGCCCTACCTTGCTTTGAGACTCTACTTGGCCTGCTCTATCCTGAGGGTAGTACAGGGTGGGTATGGGTAATGACCTACCTGACCCATTGCCATGCCTATCTATAAAGGCTCATAACAAGCTAGAACATTAGGAAAGATAGTTGGAGATGTATACAAGAAGTCAAGGATATAAATTTGACACCATTTTAGTGCATGTTGAATTACTTTTAGAATTTTTGGATATATTTTTATGGTTATTTATGACTGAAATTTTTTATAAACTATAAAAAATGTTTAAGTATGTTTCATTGCATTTTGAAGCGGAATTTATCATTCTATTCTTTGAAGAGATTTTAATGCATGATATGATAAATTTTCTACAAACAGTCAGTCCTATGATTGTAAAAAGCATGTTTATAAACAAGCAATCCATTCCTTTTTGGAAAAAAAAAATATTTCACATAAAACGGCAAGATTCATAGATAATAACAGAGATCTGAGTCCAATAGTTGCAAACTTGTTACATTTACAATTCTGGTCCAAATTTAATGCGAAAAATTATGAAAAATAACAGCAACTTTGTTACCTTAATGGAAAAACTAAAATGCAGGGACGAGGATGCTTCTTTGCGAGCAACATGTACTTGTTACACTTGGAAGTTAATGCAGCTCCTTACATCAACAATCACATTATTAGACCTCACTATGAAAAAGGTTGTTATACATCAAGAAATTTTGTTCCTCAACTATCCTGAGCTTCCACCTTTTGAAAATGCCATTTTATGCCTTAAAACCAAGTTACGTCTGTTCTCTAATCTCTTCGACATCATATTTATTATAGATATGTTCTTCAAGCAATTGTTCATCCTTGTTATCTGCAAAGGTAATCCTGAAACTTTGGGCACTGCTAACTGATACTCATCCTGTGGTATCTTCACATGAAATATGGTTTTCCCAGGTTGCTGCCAATTTTTCAGTATAAAGTATTTTGCTCTTTATCATTTTACCGAGATTGATTGCTTGAGTCCTCGTGTAAGGAAATTCTACTGCTGTCATATCTTGTCTTGTGCCTTGGAGGGCATTATTCCTCTCCCAATTTGCAATTGCAGTTGAAATGTTAAGTGATGCCTACTTGTACTTATCTTTCCCATGCATTTTCAGGCCATAAATCCATGAAATGTCTATCTTGTCTGGTAGGTTGGAAGTTAGATATATTTCTTCCAGATAGCATGCCACTTGCTTATAACTGGACTCATTCAACTCAAGTGTGTTGATTGCTTGTAGAACTTCATCAGGCAGTTTTTCTCTCTTCTTACATTGCTTCAAATTTTGAAATTTTCACATATAAATGCATCTCATCCAAAAAAATTGCTTTGCAGCTTCTTTTTTATGTGATCTTGCAAATATGTTGTTACATTGCCTTGTTGCACTTGACGCTAGAAGTGTGCACCTCTTATCTTCATCTTTATGCATAACACCTTCTCTCTATGCCATTTGCTTTAGTCAAAATAAGTTCTCAACATTGGCCATCCAGTCCAAATTTTTTACCATGCATGCATGTAAAACTAAGAAAGACCTGTCTCCTTCCTCATTATATTCAAGTGCCTTCTCTCTTTGGAAGTCATGCATGTGTCGATCATGTCATTAAGGTAGAAGCCATCAAAAGATTAATTTTGATTGAGGATATTTCATTTCAATGATCTACCTTCTTATTAAGACTGAATGTTCCAATGTCCTGGGATTCTTTGAACATGGCCAAGAGAACAGTTGTTGGATTTTCCATCAAAATTCCATCAATATGAAGTTTTCAAAGGGTGTAGAACCTCTTAAGACCATTAAAAATAATTGTCAGAAATGGTTTGTTCCTGCCATATCAAAGACTAGTATAAACTTTTTTTTTTAATGAACATTAGTCAGAACATGTTTTGTGCCCAAACACTAGCTGAATGTATATAAGACCATTTGGTTTTTTGCTGAAACTTCTAAAACTCCAGACTCCAGCCACAATTGACATGTTTCACCTGAGACTTTAGACCATGAATTTAACCAAGGTTTAAGGTTCCAATGGGATGATATCATCAGTACCATATTATTCTGACAGCAAAATAATACATTGATAGGTGCCGGATCCCGGTTCTCTCTTGAACCGGGACCCCTCTTGACTGCCCTGGTTGCATCCCGAAATGGTCAGGAAGGATGGGGACATTATTTTCCTTTTTTCTTATTGTTAAGACTGCTTCTATCTACCCCGACCATGTCATCTCGTGCCAGTTCTATACCATCCTAGGAGCAAACTGATATGGGGCTTGGTATTGAAATTTAAACCCTTGCATTTGACTAAACTTTTAACGCTTTTTTTTTTATTGCTTATGTGTTCGATTATTAAGATGCAAATTGGTTTGACATGTGTGATTATTTTTACTAGAAACATAATGCTTCAAATGGAGGGACATTATTAAAGACCAAGATTGAAGTTGGTGATGATACAAGATCGAATTTCTTGGTATCTCTTTGGCCAAAGCATATGGGATTCATGATAGGTGCTGGTGATGTCATATTACTACAAAGTGAGCAGTTGAGAACCCTTAAAAAATTTAGATTTCTTGATTTAATATTATTCTTGTATTTTAAGTTTAAAGATGCAATATAAAGCAAATCAAGAGGGGTTTGTTCATAACATTACTTTGTTATCGTTAAGTACCAGCCATGTGGAGCTCGTATAGAGTTTTTTTTTTAATGCTTCTGTTATCTTTTAATTGATGTTACCAATGAATATAATTTTTCATTTTTTTTCATATATTTGAGCATGCTTGTAAAGATTCTTCCTTTTTTTATGTCATTTGCATGGGATATTTTGTTCTTTGGAATATTTGTAATTTTGTATAGTTACATAGGTTGAGCATTCTGCTTGAAATAACATTGTATAGATGTACTGGTCCCTACACACACACACACATATTCAATGAAAACTATGAACTTTTTAAAAGGCCTTTCGAGTTATATTGGTTCCCAAATATTGATATGAACTAGATATATTGTACTAGTACTGATCATGTATATTTTGTAAGAGGTATTATAATATGAATTTAAGGTTCACCAAATCGTCCTAAACCGGACGGTTTAGGGCGTTTCGAGTTGTATCGGCGGCAAATCGGGATAATTCAGATGGATAAATTGAAACACTGAACAATGGAGAGGAAAAGAGAGGGAAAGAGAGATGGGAGAGAGAGGAGAGGAGGGAAAGATGGGATGACACGTCAGAGGTTGGCGGTGGTCCGTCGAGGCCGTCGGAGGGCCGCTGAGGCTTCTATGGCTAGATATCGCCTGATAAGGCATTTAAACTAGAGATAGAGGAAAAGCGATGGTACTGGAGGGTCGTGTAGCTAGTGGAGAGGTTGCCAGAGGGCACCAGGTGGCCGCCGTGGTCATCGGGTGGTAGAAAACATGCGGGTGGAGCCGTGGCCGTAGAATAGGGCCGACCACTCCAGTTTCCTCATTGCATTTTTTTAAAAATACTGATGAATAGTGAAGCTGGCAAATCCATTGCCGGCTTTACTATTTGAGAATTTTTGAAAAAAAATTAAAAATAGTGAAGTCGATAAATCCATTGTTGGCTTCACCGTAATTCATGTTTAAAAAAAAAAAACTTGTGAAACAGGGGTGATCACCTCTGTTTCATGTCCGTAGTGCTGCAGGCATTGATTACACCATCCAGCGGCCAGTTGGAGGCCCTTCGACGGTTTCTCCGATGGCTTCCCCTCCTTTTCTTTCTCCCCCTTCTCTCTCTCTCTTTTTCTCTTTTCCTCCTCTCTAGTTCCCTTCTTTTCTATATCGGTTTGGCACTGGTCCGGTACAGATCCGTACTAGCTCATATTGTCGGTCGGTCGGCACAGGTCTTGGTTCTGGTTCCACATTCCTTGAATTACACAAATATCTACTTTGAAATGCTAACATATTAACATATGAGCCAATGTGTGCCAGTATTCAATTTCAATTTTAGAAGTACAAATGAGTGTAATTATGTCATGCGTCATGTTTTTGATATTGTAAGTAGATGGTTTATAAGATCGATCCCCTCAATAAAGAGCCATAATGATGAGATAGTAGAACTTTTTTTTTTTCAAAATGTGAATCAATTTGAATCCACATTAGATCATAATTGATTGTAAAGCTAAAACTCTTAAAATTGATTTTCTGATTAATGAGGAATTAGTACTATTGTGGATCTGTACCTCGGCCTCGGCTAGAAGGATCCTCGGCTCAGGCCGAGTTATGGTAGATGATGCTTGTCAGATCACCCATATATGACAGACATGAAGGTTGTTGAACATAACCCATTAGTAGCGGTTCCCATTTCTCGACCCGTACCCAGTTCACCTCAGCCTTGGAGAATAGCTCATCCATGGCCGAGCTATGTTTTCCTTCAATCAAGTTTGCCTCTCCTAAATTGGAAAAATTCAGATAGAGAAGAATTCCTTCACGATCGAGTCTCCTGCAAAAGAAAATAACTTCTTTGAATCAATCTGCACACCAAATCTGAAAAGCTATCACGACTTTGAGACGTATACGACTCCAATTCCTCTCCTATAAATAAAGGGGTATCGAGACTCTCAAAGTAAGCTCTTGACTCTCTACTCTCTTCTTCTCATTATTCTCCATCTTCTGATTTGAGCGTTGGAGGGTCTTCATTGGAGAACACTCCGATGAGGATTTTTTGCAGATATTCGAATGGAGCTCCAATGGTAGTTACACCTTGGCCATCTCCATCTCGATAGTCCGACCTCACGAGGGGAGATTAGGAGCAACACTTGGTGCTAGAGGAAGGGTCCGATTAATTTCGGGGTTCTATTCTGAGAGGAGAGCTCGCCGTAGATCGCCATGAAGACACGAAGGGGTGCCTCGAACGCATCGCATTGCTCTAATGGTAGACAGGCCAACAACGCCCCACCGACGAACAAGCCACCGCCATCAATTCAGGAGAATCCCCCACTAGTAGCACCAGCAGTCTCCCAGGATTAGTACAACAGTCTCGTCTAACAAGTGCAAGCTCTTTCGATCATGGTGAGGAGGATGCAGTAGAATACCGAGCCTCGTCCTGCCCTAGAGAATCCAGTCAGCTAGAGGAAGATCGGCAGATCGACCTCTCCGTAGCCTAAGGGCAGGAGCCAACCATCTTAGCCGTCTTGATAGCTCGGCCCAGTACAGGCGTAGACGATCACCCACTTCGATCTCGAGTAGAGACTCGACATCGGTCCATTTTTCTCCTCATCACCCCCAAACTGGGAGGACGACCTGGAAAGGAGGCTCCGGGAGATATAGCAATGGATTGATGCATTACAAGCACCATAGCGGCTAGATGCCGATCTGGGTTTCAACACCGACCCGCCGTTCACCCAGAAGATCATGAGTGAATTTTTGCCATCTCGATTCAAAATGCCGTAGATAGAATTGTATGATAGAACTGTCGATCCAGTGGATCACTTAGAGAATTTCAAATCTCTGATGCTCTTACAAGGGGCAACCGATGCGAATCTCTGTTAAGCTTTTCCGTCGATCTTAAGAAAGGCTGTCTGCCACTAGTATTCAAGTCTGCAACCAAATACTATGGACTCTTTTCATCAGCTAAGCCGGATGTTCGTAGTCCACTTCGTCAGCAGTAGTCGGTAGCATCGCAACTCAGACTTCTTCGTTAGCATAAAGCAGTGGGAGAATGAGCCACTCCAAGACTACAATTGTTTCAAACGCTGCAACCTTGGAAGTGCGGAATTTGGATCAATTTATGGCGATGACTGCACTAAGGTTGCGTTTGTTGCATCGTCAGCAATCTTGGAAGGTAATCTAGATTGCCTTCAAGATAGATTACCATCATTAAATTGTCAATAATGTTGATTACTATGTTTGGTACATGTAGATGATGTTGCAGTAAAATTACTGAAAATTTTGATTGACATATTTGGTATGACAATCAGATTATTGATAATATAAAATCAAATTTCTAAAATATCTCCTTAACCTAATAATAATATAATATAATATAATATATTATTATATAATGATATATATAATTAATATAATATAATATAATATATTTTAATGCTGGACAAGAAAGGAAGAAAGACTATCGGTGAGTATAGCATCGACGTGTTGAATAAAGGCCTCATCATTCTCGAACTTCATCTCGAGAAAATCGAGCTAAATCTCCTACAGTACAACGTCGATCTAGAACCCTCCATGGAGATTTCATTACTTCACTCCGCTAAACACCTCCCGAGCCCAGATACTCATGGAGATAGAACGTCAAGAATAGCTC
This sequence comes from Elaeis guineensis, assembly GCF_000442705.2. Lineage (NCBI taxonomy): Eukaryota > Viridiplantae > Streptophyta > Magnoliopsida > Arecales > Arecaceae > Elaeis > Elaeis guineensis. The sequence continues at coordinate 423,904 of NC_026005.2, forward strand.
TCCCAGCCAAAGAGGATGGTTGCTTTGGCGCGAGCAAAGAACCCAAAGAAGTATTGCAGGTACCACTGGAATCACGAGCATGATACGAAAGAATGCTGGCAGCTCAGAGAGGAGATAAAAGCACTCATTCGATGCAGATGTCTTCGGCGCTATGTTGATGAATGGTGGATCTCGGGGAACCCGCGCGATAAGCCTCCTCGACAAGATCTTTATAGGGATCAACCAATAGTAAGGGAGATCCATATGATCTCTGAGGGGCAGTTCGGCCACGACACCACCAGATTAGGTCGAGCTGAAGAACAAGAACCAAAGAAGAGAGATTGGTGATGAAATTACTTTCTCCGAAGCCGACTTGAAAGGAATAAAATGTCCATATGATGATCTTATAATTGTGTCTTTAAATATTTCTAATTATGATGTATATCGAGTCTTAGTTGATAATGGAAGTTCAATAGATGTTTTGTTTTATGATGTATTTGTTCAATAGAAGTTCAATAGACCTCTTTTGTTACTAATCAGGGTTTTTTTTGCTATAGGGTCATGCCGTTCGGCTTAAAGAATGCAGGTGCGATATATCGACGGCTTGTCAACAAGGTCTTCAAGGAGCAAATCGATAGGAACATGAAAGTGTATGTGGATGATATACTTGTTAAAAGTAGAACCGTCAAGCACCACATCACCGACCTTGAGGAGATGTTTGCCACGCTACGACATTTCTAGATAAAGCTTAATCCCAGCAACTGCATGTTTGGCGTCACCTCCAGCAAGTTTCTGGGCTTCATGATGTCATAACAGGGGATTGAAGCAAATTTCGAGAAGATTCAAGCTCTTCAAGAGATGAGGCATCCGAGGACGATCAAAGAGGTACAGCGCCTAACTGGAAGAATCGCGGCTTTGAACAGATTTCTCTCCAGATCGGTCTAAAAGAGTCTTCCCTTCTTCAAAGTTCTCAACAAGTAAAGAACTTCTAATGATCGGACGAGTTGAGCAGAACGCATCCCCATACGGTCTCCGACGCACGCTCGTCCACGAACGAGCTGAGCGGAATGCGTCTCATATAGTCTCCAACGCATGCTCATCCACAGATGAGCTGAGTGGGATGCATCTCCATACGGTCTCCAATGCGTGCTCATCCACGAACGAACTGAGCGGAACGTGTCTCCATATGGTCTTCAACGTGCGCTCGTCCATGGACGATCTAAGGGCAACGGGTGTAGTTCTAATGATTGCCTATGGTGACATCCAGTTAAGGTCAGATACCGAACTCAATTGCATCTCATTAACTGATCTCTATGACATTATGAATTGCGAAAAAAGTGATTTCATTAAAGAGAAACTCTTACAAAATTTTGGTCGGTCCGGTACAAAATACCTCGGCTAATGTCGAGGTTCCTAAAAGGGACCGACCAATAATCAAGCCCAGACATGCCTGGGCAGAAGTACAAAAAATTCTAAGCCCCATCAAGGGCATGAGACTCACCGACGTCACCAGGGTCGGATAGCACGATGATTGCAGGAGGCTGAGCCGACGCTACGTCCTCGGCTGCCTGGTCTCTGCGAATTGGGTTGAAGAGGTCCTCGACATGCACTCCATCATCCCTGACCTCGTCGACTTCCTCATTGTCTGACTCCAGGGGCCTGAGGTTGAGGTCAGAAAAATGATTTCTGACCTTCTTCTTGAAGTTCGCCACCCCCTGCAGATACAAGGCGGAGCCAAATTTCGCTTTGATCTCCTGGAGTTCGTCCGAGTAGTGGAAGGTTTCAATTGCGGCAACTTTGGTGGCCTCTAGCTCTCCTTCCATTTGTTATTCTCATTAGACAGTCGGACCTCGGCATCACTTTGGGCCTTGGAAAGCTCGGACTCAAGCTGCTTTACCTCTGCTTTCAACAACCTGGCCTCTTCCTCGGCCTTAAGTTTTGAAAGTTGGGCATCATTTGCCCTTCTGGTGGCTTGGTTGGCCCTTTCTTCGGCTTCCCGTGAGATCCGTCGAGCTTCCCGGATCGTCTCAACGAAGTGATCTACATGATGGACGAGCTAAAAAAAAAGGAGAGAGATCAGGAAGCATCAAACAGAAACATTGGAAGAAATGAGAATCGATGGAAGATCATCGCTTACTCGAAGAAGAGAATCATACAAGTCATGGACTCGAAAAGTGCCGCCTTCAATGTCGAAGGCCTCAACGGCGGCAGATGTCATTGTCGATCGAAGTTCGGACAACCCGGTAGTCCCCGATGCCCTTCCTATTGTCTTGGGCCTTGATTTTCGATGGAGTTCCCATGGAGGAGAAGTCTCAGCCGATTGGTCGGCTGGGCGTGACGACATTCGCATCGAAATTCAGGGGGCATCCGATAGACTCCTTACTCGGGGGAGCACCACTGGGCCCCGAGCAACCACCGACTGCGGATTGGGCGAGGACGACCTCAGTTCAATCGTGCTTTGGAGCTGGGGCTACGCTCACGTTCTTCCTTTTGGCAGCCCGACGGAGAGCTTCAACCTTCTCAGGTCTCATTGCTGCATAAAAGACGAGGTTAGTCAGAAGAAAAGAGCGTCGAACTAAAAAAGATTAAAATCTACTTGTAGGGTCGGCCGGGCTTAACCCGATTTTGAACAAGTTCTCCTCGGCAAAGAGCTTGGATAACGGAGGGAGAGTGAGATTGAAGATTTGCGCCAATGTCTCCTCGACATCTGAAAGTGTTGGAGCCCTGACCGCTGACCTCTGAGGTCGACAGCATGATGTATTGAAGTCCCAGGTTGCTCGATCGAGACAAAAAAAATCATTCTTTCCAGCTATGGATCGAGGAAGGAGCACCCCGGAAGAGACGCCGTCCCTTCTGAGGGAGACGTACCACCATCCGACCTCTGTAGGATGCTCCTTCAATATGAAGCAAGTCCTGAAGAGGTTGGAGGTTGGTTTGACCCTGAGGAGAAAATGGATGAAGAAACCTAGGATTTGATGCTATGAGGTTGGCGCTATACTACAAGGACTTACTCGGTACAGGTTGAGGAATTCTACAACTAAGTAATGGAAGGATAGCCTAAGGCCGGCCTTCAATGACTCCTCGTAAAGGCCTACCCGACCTCGACGTGGAAGAGCTAGCGCTCCTCGGGAACAGCGACCTCCAGTCTGACTTCAGTTAGGATTTGGTACTTTAGTTTGATGACCTCCAAATCCTCTGGAGTGAGGATGGAGTTCACCCTAAACGGACCACCGGTACCTCGTTCGCTTCAGGTCTATCCAAAAAAGAAGCCATGTTGGACTCAGGGTCCACACCTCTCAGGTCATCATCTGAACTTCAAGTGGACAGGGACGAACTCGACTCACTCATAGTAAGAATAGGAAATTGACCTATGGGGTTGATGCAGCCGAGCAAGGCAAGGGACGAAGATGGGATCGATCGTAGCTCGGCTTCAGTTGAGCAGAATTGCGGAAAGACAGTGCCAGAGCTCCCTAACTGAATAGCAAGAATGGTAAAAAAGGTAAAGCCTCAATAGCACCTATTTATAAGGGCTTGGACGGCTCCGATCTATTGGCGAATTAGCTTTCCTTGCCGATGTGCGCCAAGTGGCAGCCCATGATTGGTCGTAACATGATTCCT